>NC_042959.1:31176428-31363928 GCF_901001165.1 Salmo trutta | reverse complement strand
TCAGAGCCAACACATTTATCTTCATCTCCCCTCTTAAAAAAGGGGTTTCCTTCTGTGTGTGAGAAACACACCCACACGTCGCACCTCGTTATTAATTGGGTGCGGTATGGCTAGCTTTGTTCAGCCCTGCCTGGAGGCGAGTGGGAGATGAAAGGGTCTTTGCCGTACGTGGTTCATATACATTATTACCATACAGTACCCAGCTAGCATCACGGCTAACAGAGTATCCCCCTAAGGACTGATTATAGTGCTGGGCCCGGACAGCTAGCTCATCGGTAAAGGTGGACCTCTAACTCAGGTCGAGCACAAAGACCCTGAGGCTTCCTCATTACTGGAGCCTGTGGTTTGCTGTTTTGATCGCTGCTTTGTGGCCTGGAGGAAGGTGTGTGAAGCCCTAGGCTGAGGACACGGACGACACCCAGTACCCAGGGGAGAGGGGCGGCTGTCAGGCCAGAGGAGGGCTGCAGTCACAGGGTCTGGGAAACAGCAGAGCCCTGGGTGGAGGCCTAGCGGAGCTGGATAATTAAAGTGTGCAGTAAGCCTCTAGAACCACAAACAGTCAACTGTAGTCTGATGTTCTTTAATCTACTGTGATAAATGCTAATGTACTGTATCAAGTGTGATTGAATAAGTGTGTGATTGTGTGTGTGTGTGTACTCCACTGCCTCCTCTTACCATGTTTGGGGGAAAAGAGTGGGGACTTGGAGCGGGGCGGGCTCTCCGCCCTGGGGGCCACTAGTTGGATGGGACGGACATGTTTATCAGCCAGCTTCCTCAGACAGACCTGCCTGTTGTGGATCATCTCCTGCACCACCGTGTGCTTCTCAAACGTCTTCCCTATCTGGACCTGTGGAGGATGGAAGAGGAGCTTAGGACATTTATATCGACCCAAAACCTGTATGGAGTGTTAGTTAAACAGCTGTTTATAGCCGTTATGCAGTCTTGAAGGTTGCCTGAAGGTACCATAACCAGAAATGAATGCTTGTATAAGTCCTGTAATATGAAATATATTATGGGGGTGATTGAAAACATAGAGAATGGATTAGACACAGATGGGTCATGAGAAGCATTACAGAGGGGGTTACTCTTTAAACCATAAGGCTGTTTGTCAATGAGAGACACTGGCTTGGTGTTGGACCTGTATCTCTGGGGTGACGACAGACTCAAACTCCACGGCCAGGAGGTTATGTCCTGAGCTGAGGAGAGACGGAGCCCCCTCCAGGAATCTGTCTATGTCCTTCAGAGCAGCCTGGGCCCCCTCCTTAGACTGGAACTTACCCACCAGCTGCTGGGCCAACAGGTAGGCCCCGTCGTCACACCAACTCTGGGCCTATGGAGGGGACAAGACAACGGTGTCACACTGACCAGTCATATTCGGATATACGGTAGCACTTGACAGAGTATTAGCGTGGTTGTTTGTGTATGATGTTAGATTTGTACTCATCTGTGTGCAATAGTGTAAACAGTATGTGTGTGTGTGTGTGTGTGTGTGTGTGTGTGTGTGTGTGTGTCCTCTACCTGGCCGAGGCATAGCAGCAGCCGGTGGGCCTGGGAGAGGTGTGCGCGCTTCACCCTCAGAGCATTACTGAGCGTGTCACAGTGGTGACGTAGCTCGTTGCCGCGCTGCACGATCAGGGCCATGGCATAGTGGTGACTGGCTGCCAGCTGGTGCCCATGGAGGATGATGATCTGGGCACGGCCCATCTCCTCCTAGCAACACAACCCGGACACCGCAGTCAGTTACATACAACAAGACACGGCATGCAGGAGGCCTACATACACACAACACCACAATGGCAAATACACTTCAATCCTAGCTACACAACCTATGCTATTACCAAAAGCACGAGTCCCAGAGAAGACAATCTCTGCCAACCACACTATACAGTATGTGTAACCCTGGTCCGTTGATCTGATGAGGGAAGTGTCCCCTGGTAAACACTGACCTGTGCGTGAGCCTCTAGGCTGTCCAGGTCTCTGAGTGTCTGCTCTGTCTGAGTCAGCGTCTCCCCTGACGACGACACCTCCCTCTCCTGGGAAGCCAGACGCTCCAGAGACAACTCCATCTGACGGAGAGAGAGACACATTAGATAGAGACATATACCCCTCCCAACTTCAAAACGTCCCATCCGATCTCAAATTGAACTGTACGCCTCGTGTCCTCCCTGTTCTAAGAGTTGCCTCTCGACAACGAATCAACCATCATCAACTATGCAATTGATCAGTCTCACCTCCTTGAAGCGATGTTCGTATCTGAGCAGCTGTAAGTACTGTTGCAGTTTTAGATGATGCTTCTCAAAGAAGCCGTCAAAGGCTGACTCCATGCCCCTCAGCTGGGCTAGTAGCCTGAAGACCAGAGAGAGAGGTTATAATGAAAAATGTACCTTTATTTAACTAGGCAAGTTAGTTAAGAACAAATTCTTATTTTACAATGATGGCCTACCCCAGCCAAACCCTCCCCTAACCCGGACGATGCTGTGCAAATTGTGCGCCGCCCTATGGGACTCCCGATCATGGCCAGTTGTGATACAGCCCGGGTTTGAACCAGGGTCTGTAGTGACGCCTCTAGCACTGAGATGCAGTGCCTCAGACCACTGCGCCACTCAGGAGCCCCGTGGCCACTCTTTAGGCAGACCTTAGCATGATTATCTCTGAGGTTATATACACACACACACACACCTCTGCACAGTCTCCCAGTCCAGCCTGACATCCCAAAGTGAATCCTCCTCTCTCCCCGAGGCCTCCAGGCTAGCCAGCAGGTGACGACCCTCCTTTGATACTGACCGTATCGCCTCCTGTACAAGACAGACAATGATCAAGACAGACAAAATGGTTATAACATATCAGGGTGAACATGTAGACAAGCTGTCAGTTAGTCTGCCACTGATATAGAATTGTAACACATTATGATAGAGTCTAGCGTAAAACATAGTGATAGAGGACTCATCATAGATATAACCCATTTTAGCATGGCCATTGAGGGCTTCCTCCATTTTAAGGTAGTCAACTGGGTGGGGATTTCTATGAGTTGGGAGCAAATCAGCCAATGAAGAAGAGTGAAAATCTATTACTTCGATGGCACTGCCCAGACGCTAAAACGGCACAGATACAAATATGAGTCCTCTATCTATCTCTATGGTGTAAAAGGGTTGCAGTATACCTTGAGTTTCCTGTACTTGTCAGTGTGGGTTGAGAGGAGGCGCATGATGGCGGTGCCCTCGTCTGGCAGTTTGGTCTCAGCCAGCTCTGTGCCAAACCCCTGCAGCATCTGAGCTATGTCCTTAACTGTCACCGCAAAGCTCTCTATGGCCTGGAGGGGAGCCAGAGAGCGCACACACGCACACACACACACGCAACACAGGGAAGTCGTCACAGTGTTTCTAAATGTATACTCTGATGTCATCACTCAGAACTGTGCAAACACACAGGCCAAGTTTGAATGTGTCTCTCTGCATTAGATATGTTGTAATATAAGTGTTGGGGGTTCTGAGTGGCTGCATGGTTGATGCTACGGAAGTGTAAAGTATGTACTGTTCTTAGGACGATCCAGTCACTGTGGCAGTAGTCCAGGGTTCCACCAAACTCAGAGGTCAGTTGGTTCTCATCAATGTATCTCAGTAGGTCTGTCACAGAGCTCAGCATCACCACCTAATAAAGGAGAGCTAGAATTAGCTGCACATAATTGACTGTGTGTAGTACTACGCACGCTTCTTCAAACATGAGATGCCGATGCCGTGTGGTGAAGTGTTGGATTTGGCCTCTGATCTGCCTTACTGGCATCTTGAGCATGAAGTCCTCCTGGCTGAAACGGAAGCCCAGGTCTGTGACGGTGCGCTGGAAGAAGCTGGTGGGTCTCAGCACCAGCACCAGGTGGAGGTTCCCAGGGAAGGAGGCCTGGAGACGGGGAGAGACACAATCACACCCCTGGGGTTGGACAGTGAGCTCTTACCTTCGATAACTCCTGGACCATGTCTTTACCCAACCCTAGGCCAGAGTCTGTTCACACTTCTGGATGCATAGAGGGATAGGCACTAGCCAGCATCTGTCACTGACAGGACATATTGACTGCATTAACAAGCAATCATCCGCAGTCAGACAAAGCCTCAGGCTCACCCACTGTCAATCAGATAAGGAAAGGCAGACATATCCTGCTAGCTGGTGCCGATCACAGGTGTATTGAAGTTGCAGTCACTATCAAATGGATTCACTAAACAACAACAGATCGTAGGTAGTCTGTATTTTATTTAGGGATGAGGTGATTTTCAGAGTGATTCCCAGCATCAGATCACAAGTAAAGCCAGTAGGCCAAGGATGACAATCTGATTAGCTAAATTTGAAAAATTATGCTCACAACCATTTTTAAATCACACGACTGCGGTGGTGAAGGTCTGCTAACTAACAAATGGGTTTGGTTCAATTGAAGTTGCCAGCTGTTAAAGCGTGAACATGTGCAGCACAGAACATCGACATAAAACAGTGGGAAATTGATTATCCCCAAAAGACCGATGCATTCGCTTATATAGCTCTTTGACATTCATTTGTCCTCGCTATCTAAATCTAGCTTCAGACTACCGCCAACAAACTCTGCCCTTCAAGCTCAACATGCCCGGTTTGCATTCATATAAGCAAGTTATCTTTCTCGGTCTCACTGCATCAATTGTATGACTAAACTCAAATCAGGCTCTGCACTGCAGTGCTACGCTCAGCAAGCTGCTGTCAGTTAGCGATGCCGCATTCACTCTGCCCACCCAAACTCGAGCACAACTATTTTAGCACGTAATCAAACTATTTAATAATCGCGTTACCGGGCTCTTCCGTGTCCTGTGCAATCCTCGGCGCTGGTAACTCTCAGCCATCGTGTTAACAGCCATTTATGCGATAACGCTAAAATCTCGCCCGGCCCGTCGCTAACAAACTGGTGCCAAGTTATTTATTGGCCCCTCTACTCCGCTGCATCAACGTTGCTGCCACGAGGAGGGTGGCAGCGCTGTCTGCAAGCTCTCCCTTCCTCTAGCCTTCTCGACTTCCCGCTCTCCCTCATTTTCCGCCGAAGTATAGCGTCATCAGGTAAATATCCATGTAGCGGAGTGCTGGCTCATGCATTTCGATTCCCTCACAACGGGACTTTATTTTCATACAGTGAATACAGAACAATTTATTAGAAAATTAGGTATGCGCAATAATAAACGGTGACAAAACTGCAGTATTTGACAGATATTGGCACGATCAAGTATTTTAATGAACAAAACCGCATAAGAGACCATCCCCAAAACAGCAGGAACTGAGTGGGGATAATTCAGCACCATGGACAGCTCCCCACTCTGACGTCGTCTGACAGTACTGATATTCTGAACAGTTTTTAGTTTTTTTTTACACAGCAGCAAATCACCCGTTCTTTAGTAGGATAGGGCCAGGCCTAAACTAGTATCGTTTCCATACTTCCACAGTAGATTTGGTTTCGTTACGACCTTTCTTGATTTCTTGTGTTTAAAAAAATACATGATTATTTAGTGTACTTGTTTGACATGTTTGGCATTATTAAGAGCTAGTAACACAGGAATTTCGCAGCACCCTACTATAACATCTGCTAAACTGTGTATGCGACCAATAACGTTTGATTTCATTTCCACATACGCATGTATGCACGCGAGAAAATGCCATGACTTAACTGGCTCACCGCAATTCTGGCAAGTGCTGTTTTGATAGAGGTCCATGTATCCAGTCTTCTGTCTAAAATGATGATGAATTTTACACCTGGCTGTCTTGCTCTGCAAACACAAGCACCAAAAGTATTTGAACACATGTACATTTCACATGTACCTTTCACTGAACAAATGTATACTTTTACTGGTAAAATGTACAGGCATAGTACCGAAAAGTTCATTTGACAACAAATTATATTTTTGGGGTATAGAAAGAAGGACTGCAGAGTGAATACATTAGATATGTTTACAGGGACATTCATCAACTCTTGTGACCTGTACTCAACCAATGATATGATCCCTCCTCCCTAGGGTATACCTGCTCTGAGCTGGCACAGAGCACATCACTAGGGCATCGAAATAGATGAGGGACAGGGATCATCTAGTGTCATCTGTGCAAAGAATGCTAACTCTGGACTAAAGCAGGCACACACTGCACTGCAGAGAAAGAGAGCGTTGTGAGAAGAGAGAGGGAGGGTTACAGAGAATCATTTTAGGAGGGAGTGTAATATGGTGGTTCACCCACCGAGGTATGAGGGTGAGGTACGTTAAGACTTTGGCTAAAGATTCCTCCGGAATGTCGCTGAAAGCAGAGTATTCTGGGAGGGTGACGATCACGCTAGAGTCCTCACCACGCCCCCCTGCGAAGAAAAATGATTTTTCATATGAACAAATCGCACTCGACAATGAATTAAACAATGACATTATGTTCTTTGCGGACGGCTCATTCAAACAGTCTACACACGTTGGATTAACTGAGCACAGCTGTGTCAGTTTCAACACGTCACTAGTACTTTTACAGCTCGTAGACGCCACCTGAAGCTACACAACCAATGCAAACACAGGTCAGAGGTTATGAACCCTTAGTAGTGGGACAAGACTAAGTAAAGAGCCCCCACCTGACAGGTAGGCCACCTGCTTCTCAATGTAGCCGTCCACCTCCTTCATACTCATAGAGACTGACACTTCTGTGGGAAGGGGGTAGAGAGATAGAGAGAGAGAGAGAGATTAGAATAACAGGTCCCAATGAGGCCTCTTTCAACCTGTCACACAGCGGTTATCATTCATAACTTGTCCCATAAGAATGATGAAATAGCAGGCAGAATTACTACCTCCCGGTGGTCATATGTAAAACAACATTACAGTGGTAAGAAAGGTATCAGACTGTCAGCTGTTTGGTTCAAGTCAGTCAATCGTTCTGAGGTGGGTCTGGAGCCCTTCTATCCACTGTGTCATCCAGGCTAGCACAGCAGGAGGTAGTCACTATACCTCGCCATGCCCTTACATTTTTACATTTTAGTCATTTAGCAGATGCTCTTATCCAGAGCAAGTTACAGTAGTGAATACATACATTTCATACATTTTTTCTCCGTACTGGCCCCCCGTGGGAATCGAACCCACAACCCTGGCGTTGCAAACACCATGCTCTACCAACTGAGCCACACGGGAGCCACCCGTCACCAGGTGAGGCAGCAGGGGGTTACATATATTATATACTGTTTACACCACAGGAGGCTGATGGCACCTAAATTGGGGAGGACGGGCTCGTGGTAACGGCTGGAGTGGAATGGTATCAAATACGTCAAACACATGGTATGAGCTGTCCTCCCCTCACCAGCCTCCTGTGGTGTACACCAAGCTGTGGTGGCAGGCAGCACTGACTCACTCCTCATTCCACATTCAACAATGTTGAAAGGACTCTACACTGCATGTAACATAAATATACAATGATATAATGGGATGATGGAAGCCACACTGAAGATTGAGTTTAAACTCCACTATCAAGGCATTATATAACTCTAAAGTAAAAGTCGTATATAGTCATGTATAATGCTCTGTGGTCGACTAGTTTATGCAACCGATCACTTGATTCACATACACTCAGTCTTCCTTGTGAATAATACACATTATTAGTAAATATGAATAGGATTTCATACACGCAGAGAGATGCAGTATAAGGAGAGAGAGAGAGTTGTTGTGTAGGGAGAGTGAGAAAGAGAGAGATATGCAGGGTAGAGAGAGAAAGAGGGGAGAGACCGTGTCGAGAGAGGGAGAGAGTGTCCTTTTCCACACCGATGTCGTCGGGGGTAACAGTGTCTGGCGGGGAGTCAGCGAGTGGAGGGGTAATGAGCTCTGCAGATGGTGAACATTTAATGAGTGTGACTGACACACACACACAGCCATGGGCTGTACTGGGCTGGGCCATTCACACACAGCCATGGGCTGTACTGGGCTGGGCCATTCACACACAGCCATGGGCTGTACTGGGCTGGGCCATTCACACACAGCCATGGGCTGTACTGGGCTGGGCCATTCACACACAGCCATGGGCTGTACTGGGCTGGGCCATTCACACACAGCCATGGGCTGTACTGGGCTGGGCCATTCACACACAGCCATGGGCTGTACTGGGCTGGGCCATTCACACACAGACATGGGCTGTACTGGGCTGGGCCATTCACACACAGCCATGGCGTAGAGGGTTACTGCCAGGTACTGGTTAGTGACAGGTTGAAGATGGATATCCTTGACTGGTTGTGTAATAGTTCATGCTTCCATGGCTCGAGTGTATCAGGGAGCTTGCTAAGGCCACATGTAGTACTCACAGGCAGTTTCTAAATAGTTCATGGGGGGTAGATAGTGAATGTACTACTGGACACACTGCATCTCCTGTACAGCGGACGTCAACAATGTCTACTATGCAGCTTCACAACCAATCATTTTGTCATCCCTTACTGCGCCACAGCATATGACAGAAGATACGATTTGTGACTGTAATGAAGACGCAATCTAATGAGAAAAGGTGAAATATCCTTGTCAGGCTACCCATCCATATCACTCCGGCAAAACGCCACGCCCACTCAAGATTCTTCTCCACGATGAGTCTGGCTTTGCCCCCCCCTCCCCAACGTCTTTTGGAATGCAAACACATTCTGAACGTTCTGATTGGTCCCTGAAAGCGATGGGTTGGGCCAGAGCCAGCCTACATGATGACGTCATCAACTTTGATTGGTTAGATACGTTAGAGATGATCCAATCGCTGATTAATTTGTTTTATACAACGCCCCTCATTTTGACATCACACAAATTAGTTCCAGGAAGGCAGATTTAGACAATGTATGTAGCAATCGATAGAGCAGCGGAATTAAATCTGATGAAACCAAGATTGAACTCTATGGCCTGAATGCCAAGTGTCACGTCTGGAGGAAACCTGGCACCAACCCTACGGTGAAGCATGGTGGTGGCAGCATCATGCTTTGGGGATGTTTTTCAGTGGCAGGGACTGGGAGACTAGGCAGGATTGGGGGAAAGATGAACGGAGCAAAGTACAGAGAGGTCCTTGATGAAAACCTGCTCCAGAGCGCTCAGGACCTCAGACTGGGGCGAAGGTTCACCTTCCAACAGGACAACGACCCTAAGCACACAGCCAAGAACACAGGAGTGGCTTCAGGACAAGTCTCTGAATGTCCTTGAGTGGCCCAGCCAGAGCCCAGACCTGAACCCAATCGAACATCTCTGGAGAGACCTGAAAATAGCTGTGTAGCGACACTCCCCATCCAACCTGACAGAGCTCGAGAGGATCTGCAGAGAAGAATGGGAGAAACTCCCCAAATACAGGTGTGCCAAGCTTGTAGCATCATACCCAAAAAGACTTGAGGTTGTAATCGCTGCCAACAAAGTTCTGAGTAAAGGGTCTGAATACTTATGCAAATGTCATATTTCATTTTTTATTTTTTTTTAACTGGTTTTGCTTTGTCATTATGGGCTATTGTTTGTAGATTGACAATTTAATCAATTTTAGAATAAGGCTGTAACGTAACAAAATGTGGAAAATGTAATGGGGTCTGAATACTTTATGATAATAGGCAACCAAAACAATACTGAGACTTAACAGCACACACACTGCAGCCGCCTTGCCTGCTCCTTACTGTAGACATTATACTATACAGAAGAGCCGCGGGAGAATGCTTGTGCTGCAGGCAGGATGGCTGCAGTGTTTTTAATATGCGTGCTAGTCTGTGATCCCAGGATGAGACTCCGCCACGGCCCCTCTCCAATCAGCACTCTGCACCACTCGTCACATGGTGTAAACCACTCGGTCTCTGCCTGGCATGCTAAACAAGATGTCTGCACAACACACCCAGCCTCCAAATCACGCCTTCTATTTTGCAGCCACACAGCTAGTAAATAATTATTCCCGCTGACTTGATTCATCAAAGCATCCAAGCACCAAAGCCTAGTCAGACTGAGTAGTGTTTGCTGCTTCAAAACGCAAATAACCTGTGTTTGTTCTGCCCTGGCCCAGAAAACAAGATTCCCCCATTAAGCATAAGTGGGTCCTGAGACAGACTCCCAGACAGCTGGACAGATTAAAGGCCCAGGGTAAAGCAGGGCTGGCCAGGCTGTGGCCAGGCATCCTGATGACATACTGTAGTGGTTGATCTGTGATAGTCCTGTGTCGTTTGCTGAGAATTAGCCAACCTGCGGTAGCTGGCACAACTTGCTTGTAGTTGCCCAATAAGATTGTGGTTCTTTTCCTCCCTCTATTCCCGTGCTCATTTACTCAAGACCCCTCCCCCCCAAATAGATGATCATCAACAGATTTTAAATAGTTGTTCTCTGCAAAAGGATTGAGTCATTTAGACGTGAATGGGACACATTTTGCCTAGGTAAGACCCTGACAAGAAGGGTGCCACACAGCCAGTCGATTTCAGTGCCATCACACATGACTGGCACTGCTCATGCCATGAGGCCAGGTTGTGGGCATACTGGGCGGGCATAGACTTCCTCCTTCAGCCAAGTCACTGATGTCTCAGAGGCTACATTGTGTGGAGAGAGAGAGCGAGAGCAATATACTGCATACACTGTCCACAGCTCTTGAGACATAGGGAGACCGGCACACACATGAACTCTCTTAGGTTTACACACACCGCACACACATTTACAAGGGCTGTTTTGAAGTCAGCAGATATTTTTAACCAACCAGGGCTTTCAGCGTTTAAGGGGATCTTAGTGGTGGGTTAGGGAGAGGGAAAACCTTGAAGGAAATTCCTCACACGACCATCTGGGCTCACGTGAACGTGATTTGTCCGACTTATCATTTAGGTTTCAAGCTGCTCTTTTTGCCCTAGCATCAATATGCAGCAAAGCTAATGTGGGTGGAAATGAAATGTATTATGTGATATTCTGCTGTGAACTTGGACAGATACATTTTTATAGCTCAACATCTGCACAGACAGAGCTTACTTTCTATATGAAACATACCTCTTACCAACTGCAGTCTGTTTATCATGTGCCGACAGGTATCGTTGAAGCGGTGTGTTATGGCGTCGCAATGGACCTCAGTCTCTCAGCCTGAAGACCACATGACTTACTGTGAAGGTTCAGGATTAACTGCAGGAAGCATTCTGGGTCTTTAAAATTACACATTTTTCACACAACTCATAGGAAACCTTGTATGCCTTGTTTCTTCACACACACACAGAGAAGTAAATTATAGACAGGTTAAAATACCACCAGGTGGAGGGAGGTGAAGATTTAAACTTACAGGTAACTGATCAGTTGTGTGTGTGTGTCTGTGTGTGAGAGTGAGATTGTGTCCGTCTGCAGGTTTTTCCATGGTCAGATATAAAACGTACTGCAGTGCCTCCAGCAAACTCCACCTGGTAAAAATAGAACCTCCGGAGGATGGCCTTTTCCCCCCAATGCCCCCATTACCTTCACACACAGCCAACACTCCCATGAGGGACAGGGACAACACCACCACTACACAGGGACAACACCACCACACAGGGAAAGTACAGGGACAACACCTTCACACGGGGACAGGGACAACACCTTCACACAGGGACAGGGACAACACCACCACAACACAGGGACAACACCACCACACAGGGAAAGTACAGGGACAGGGTCGGGGACAACCCTACTTCCCAGGGGAAGTACAGGGTCAATAAACATGCTAGCAGGGCTCCACAACAACAAAGCAGTGCCAAAGAGGGTTTACCAACACAATCCTACTAGTCCTCTACAGAGTAGAGAATCCAGTTTACTACAGCTACAAATCACCACCATCCAGGAGCAGTCTCCAGACTGAGTCCAACAAACTGTCACTACATCTCCAAAGAAAATAGCCCTTTCCTCCGCCTGGCTATTCTTTAAAAGTGCCTTCCTCACCATCTTAAATAAGCATGCCCCACGCAAAAAATGTAGAACTAGGAATAGATTTGGTCCTTGGTTCACTCCAGACCTGTCTGCCCTTGACCAGCACAAAAACATCCTGTGGCGTTCTGCATTAGCATCGAATAGCCCCCGTGATATGCAACTTTTCAGGGAAGTTAGGAACAAATATACACAGGCAGTTAGAAAAGCTAAGGCTAGCTTTTTCAAACAGAAATTTGCATCCTGTAGTACTAACTCAAAAAAGTTCTGGGGCACTGTAAAGTCCATGGAGAATAAGAGCACCTCCTCCCAGCTGCCCACTGCTCTGAGGCTAGGAAACACTGTTACCACCGATAAATCCACTATAATTGAGAATTTCAATAAGCATTTCTCTACGGCTAGCCATGCTTTCCACCTGGCTACCCCTACCCCGGTCAACTGCCCGGCACCCTCCACAGCAACCCGCCAAAGCCCCCACCATTTTTCCTTCACCCAAATCCAGATAGCTGATGTTCTGAAAGAGCTGCAAAATCTGGACCCATACAAATTAGCAGGGCCAGACAATCTGGACCCTCTCTTTCTAAAATCATCTGCCGAAATTGTTGCAACCCCTATTACTAGCTTGTTCAACCTCTCTTTCGTATCGTCTGAGATTCCCAAAGATT
Organism: Salmo trutta; assembly: GCF_901001165.1. Lineage (NCBI taxonomy): Eukaryota > Metazoa > Chordata > Actinopteri > Salmoniformes > Salmonidae > Salmo > Salmo trutta. The sequence goes on along the minus strand of NC_042959.1, from coordinate 31,351,399 downwards.
GGAAAGCTGCCGCGGTCATCCCCCTCTTCAAAGGGGGTGACACTCTAGACCCAAACTGCTACAGACCTATATCTATCCTACCCTGTCTTTCTAAGGTCTTCGAAAGCCAAGTTAACAAACAGATTACCGACCATTTAGAATCTCACCGTACCTTCCCTGCTATGCAATCTGGTTTCAGAACTGGTCATGGTTGCACCTCAGCCACGCTCAAGGTCCTAAACAACATCACAACCGCCATCGATAAGAGACATTACTGTGCAGCCGTATTCATCAACCTGGCCAAGGCTTTCGACTCTGTCAATCACCACATTCTTATTGGCAGACTCGACAGCCTTGGTTTCTCAAATGATTGCCTCGCCTGGTTTACCAACTACTAGAGTTCAGTGTGTCAAATCGGAGGGCCTGTTGTCCGGACCTCTGGCAGTCTCTATGGGTGTGCCACAGGGTTCAATTCTCGGGCCGTCTCTCTTCTCTGTATACATCAATGATGTTGCTCTTGCTGCTGGTGATTCTCTGATCCACCTCTACGCAGACGACACCATTCTGTATACTTCTGGCCCCTCTTTGGACACTGTGTTAACTAACCTCCAGACGAGCTTCAATGCCATACAACTCTCCTTCCGTGGCCTCCAACTGCTCTTAAACACAATTAAAACTAAATGCATGCTATTCAATCGATCACTGCCCGCACCATCACTACTCTGGACGGCTCTGACTTAGAATACGTGGACAACTACAAATACCTGGGTGTCTGGTTAGACTGTAAACTCTCCTTCCAGACTCATATTAAGCATCTCCAATCCAAAATTACATCTTGAATTGGCTTCCTATATCGCAACAAAGTATCCTTCACTCATGCTGCCAAACATACCCTCGTAAAATTTACCATCCTACCGATCCTCGACTTCGGTGATGTCATCTATAAAATAGCCTCCAACACTCTACTCAACAAACTGGATGCAGTCTATCACAGTGCCACCTGTTTTGTCACCAAAGCCCCATACACTACCCCCCATTGCGACCTGTACGCTCTCGTTGGTTGGCCCTCGCTTCATACTCGTCGCCAAACCCACTGGCTACAGGTTATCTACAAGTCTCTGCTAGGTAAAGCCCCACCTTATCTCAGCTCACTGGTCACCATAGCAGCACCCACTCGTAGCGCGCGCTCCAGCAGGTATATCTCGCTGGTCACCCCCAAAGCCAATACTTCCTTTGGTCGTCTTTCCTTCCAGTTCTCTGCTGCCAATGATTGGAACGAACTGCAAAAATCTCTGAAGGTGGAGACTCATATCTCCCTCACTAGCTTTAAGCACCAGCTGTCAGAGCAGCTCACAGATCACTGCACCTGTACATAGCCCATCTGTAAACAGCCCATCTATCTACCTACCTCATCCCCATACTGTATTTATTTATCTTGCTCCTTTGCACCCCAGTATCTCTACTTGCACATTCATCTTCTGCACATCTACCATTCCAGTGTTTAATTGCTATATTGTAATTACTTCACCACCATGGCCTATTTATTGCCTTAACTTACCTCATGTAGATAGACTTTTGTTTTATTTTGTTCTACTGTATTATTGACTGTATGTTTTGTTTATTCCATGTGTAACTCTGTGTTGTTGTATGTGTCGAATTGCTATGCTTTATCTTGGCCAGGTCGCAGTTGCAAATGAGAACTTGTTCTCAACATGCCTACCTGGTTAAATAAAGGTGAAATAAAATAAATGTACTTGATTCCAATAGAAACTAAAGGATAGAGGAGAATGGTGTAAAAGACATGGTTCCCTGGGCACTGTTTATCACCTCGTCTGTCTTCTGTAGAATCTGGGCCATGACAGGGATGCAGTGCCACTCGTTTTCATGATTTCATTTTCCAATCTGTCCATCTGGCTGTCCTTACAGGATTCATCCCCCAATAGAGGAATGTATTGTTCATGACTAGACTTCAAAAAGCTGCGAGCAACCATACAGAACTCTACCTTGATAGTTTCCCTAATCAATTCAGTCACACAATACATCTATTTTTTTTTATTACATTTCACTGACGGAACGGTTTGTTTGGCATTTCTCCAAACACACCCAGATGTGGAGTGTACTTACAAATATCTCCTCTACATATGATCGCTATGGATGAAAACTATCCCCCCAGGGTTTAAAAACAGCACATTAATCCCTGCATGGCTACGTTGGGACCCACTGCTGGAATGCAGCAGAAACCATCCAATCAATAACACACAATATAGACCTTAAACTGCCATTATGCTTGAAATAGTTTCTATTATGACGCCGTTATGTCTCCATATACCATACTTAACATTGCATTATATGTCTCCATATACCACGATATGTATGCCAGTGAGAGGGGGTGATGTAAGGGCAGTACAGGTACTCACGCTGCAGTGTGTTCTCCAGCTGAGAGCCAGCCTGCAGAAGGCTATGGTAGCACTCCATTTCTCCCTCTGGCTTCTGCTCCTGTTCAGTCTCCACCTGCAGTGAAACCGGGCCCATTCCCTTGCCCCCCCCCCCCCCCACCCCACAGGGCTGGACTGGACACTAGTAGGCCTGGTGGTGGATAACGGCTGCTGTCAAGGCCTCACATCCTCCCGACTATCCTACGGTCCCCTCCGCAGTCCAACTCCACTTCCAGGTGGAGGTAGAGAGGAAGCTTCAGCCCACTTGTCCCTGGAGGTCTAGGGATCCAGTCCGGATGCTCCCTGGGGCTGGCTCGGGAATCCTGAGTCACCTTGAGCCGCATCGAGCGCATCCACAGAACCGCACAGAGGAAGAAGTGGGGAAGTCCACACAGAAAAATCTATGGTAGGTTTTCTGGCTACTGTGTACATGGCAGAGTCCTGCTGCAATGAAGCACTTCTCCCTCACACACACACACACACACACACAGAGAGAGAGAGAGAGAGAGAGAGAGAGAAATACACACTCACATCCAGTCCAGTGGGGAAGTGCCTTGTTCTAAACTGCAGCCACTAACCCGTAGTGAAATCCAGTCTGCCACGTCAAAATAAACACTGCCCCATCTGTATGGCCACTGGGGTTTCTCACCCGCTCTCTCCGTGTGCCCTCCCCTTATCCCTCTCCGCCTGGGTTTTAGTGCGTCAGCTCTGCCGCTGCGGAGGCACAGTGGCTCCAGTCCCGACACACTGCCATCTCCCTCCCAACTTCCTCACTTAAGACTCCTCCTTCCTGTTTTCCTCATCTTAGTGGCCATTAGATTCCTGTAGCAGATTGTGGGGCTGATGCCGCACAGCACTGAATAGCTGACCTAATGCATACAGTATCATGCTGGGCAAGCCATGACACCCACCATCCCAGATTGTTCTGAAATTGTCTTCTATGGTTAGAAACATTAGCATTTCTGCAACATTATTTTGTTCAAATATAATTTGATCTCTGAAACATCAAGCTAATTGATTGTAACCAAATTGGCAATTTTAAATGTAATTGACTCATTTATTTAATAAATATAGTACCTTACATCCGATTTGGACTGAACTTTTTTCTAACAATGAGTAAGACATGAGGAATCCAAAACAAAACGGTCAAACACCACCCACGGACCCCCCACACCCAACCCAACAACGAGTATACAGTATCTGTTCTCTCTGGCTGACAAGTAGTATGGAGCTGCGGCTCAGAGCATTGTTTCTTCATCCTATGCAATGTATTCTCTGTGATGTTTTTTCCCCCCACTGTTCAGAGAAATTAGTCATTGCTGTTAGGTTTATGTCCCATCCTACATCCTGATCATACCAGGTTCTGACCACTAGATGGTACTGTTCTTGCTATTAAGTGATACATTTTAAGAATTCCCCCCTCAATGTTAAAGGGATAAGTCACCCAAATTACATATTGGTTCTCTTACCCTGTAAACAGTCTATTGGCAAGGTATGACAGCAAATCTTCAAACTTTTTTTAAACAAATTCACTGGGGATACATTACATAGGATGAAAAAGCAATACTCTGAACAGCTCCACGCTCCATAGGGCGGCGCACAATTGGCCCAGCATCGTCTGGGTTATGGGAGGGTTTGGAGGGGGGGCTTCACAAGTAGGCCATCATTGTAAATAAGAATTTGTTCTTAACTGACTTGCCTAGTTAAATAAATACAAATACTACTTGTCAAACAGAGAACTGATACGAAATAAACTCATTGTTGGGGTGGGATGTTGGGGGGGTTCGTTGGTGGCTTTTGACCATTCCTTTGAATTCCTCATGTCTAACTCATTGTTAGTAAAAAGTTTGGTCCCATATCTGATGTTAAGTACTACAGTTGAAGTCAGAAGGTTACATACACTTAGGTTGGAGTCATTAAAACTCGTTTTTCAACCACTCCACAACTTCCTTGTTAACGAACTATAGTTTTGGTAAGTCAGTTAGGACATCTACTTTGTGCATGACACAAGTCATTTTTCCAACAATTGTTTACAGACAGATTATTTCACTTATAATTCACTGTATCACAATTCCAGTGGGTCAGAAGTTTACATACACTAAGTTGACTGGGCCTTTAAACAGCTTGGAAAATTCCAGAAAATGTCATGGCTTTAGAAGCTTCTGATAGACTAATTGACATCATTTGAGTTAAATGGAGGTGTACCTGTGGATGTATTTCAAGGCCTACCTTCAAACTCAGTGCCTCTTCGCTTGACATCACGGGAAAATCAAAAGAAATCAGCAAAGACCTCAGAAAAACCGCCACAAGTCCACATCCTTGGGAGCAATTTCCAAATGCCTGAAGGTACCACGTTCATCTGAACAAAAAATAGTACGCAAGTATAAACACCACGCAGCCGTCATACTGCTCAGGAAGGAGACGCGTTGTCTACTAGAGATTAATGTACTTCGGTGCAAAAAATGCAAATCAATCCCAGAACAGCAGCAAAGGACCTTGTAAAGATGCTGGAGGAAATGGGTACAAAGGTATCTATATACACACAGTAAAACGAGTCCTATATCGACAAAACCTGAAAGGCCGCTAGACAAGGAAGAATCCATTGCTCCAAAACCACCATAAAAAAGCCTGACTACGGTTTGCAACTACACATGGGGACAAAGATCGTACTTTTTGGAGAAATGTCCTCTGGTCTGATGAAACAAAAATAGAACTGTTTGGCCATAATGACCATCGTTATGTTTGGAGGAAAAAGGGGGAGGCCTGCAAGCCGAAGAACACCATCCCATCCGTGAAGCACGGGGGTGACAGCATCATGTTGTGGGGGTGCTTTGCTGCAGGAGGGACTGGTGCACTTCACAAAATTGATGGCATCATGAGGGTGGAAAATTATGTGGATATATTGAAGCAACATCTCAAGACATCAGTCAGGAAGTTAAAGCTTGGTTGCAAATGTGTCTTCAAATGGACAATGACCCCAAGCATACTTCAAAAGTTGTGGCAAAATGGCTTAAGGACAACAAAGTCAAGGTATTGGAGTGGCCATCACAAAGCCCTGACCTCAAGCCTATAGAAAATTTGTGTGCAGAACTGAAAAAGCGTGTGCGAGCAAGGAGGCCTATAAACCTGACTCAGTTACACCAGCTCTGTCAGGAGGAATGAGCCAAAATTCACCCAACTTATTGTGGGAAGCTTGTGGAAGGCTACCTGAAACATTTGACCCAAGTTAAACAATTTAAAGGCAATGCTACCAAATACTAATTGAGTGTATGTCCACTTCTGAGCCACTGGGAATGTGATGAAAGAAATAAAAGCTGAAATAAATCACTCTACTATTATTCTGACATTTCACATTCTTAAAATAAAGTGGTGATCCTAATTGACCTAAGACAGTGAATTTTTACTATGATTAAATTTCATGAATTGTGAAAAACGGAGTTGAAATGTATTTGGCTAAGGTGTATGTAAACTTCCAACTTCAACTGTATATTTATTGACTATTATACAATTCCTATAAATGTAAATGGCCAATTTGTATGCAGTCAATTAGCTTAATTTATCATAGATCAAATAATGCTGTATTTCAACAAATAATGTTGCAGGAATGTTAATCTTATGAATCTGACAAACGATTTCAGAACAATCCGAGATGGCAGATGTCGAATCCTCTCGTGCTTTTGAGGTGGAACCTGCTACTTTTAATGTGCCCTCCTACTTAACCTTCTGACACACACACACACACACACACACACACACACACACACACACACACACACACGTCAATCGAGGCATTGTAAACAGCACATTATTCTCCATTGCTCTAGGCCAACAAATTGTTCTGCTCATGCAAGTGCACACAACGGACACATTCAAACCAAAGACACAGGAACATGAACAGGTGTCATTGTGCACATAATGACAGCGCTTCACTCATCCCTCCGTCTCCCCTCAACCAATCAGGACTCAGGCACACAATGTACACATATATCCACAGATGGAGTACAGTACACACAATTATACAAAACAAACCCACAGAGTAGGTCACTCACAGAGGCTGTGGTGTGCCGGGTGGTGCTGTGGTGGCAGGTTGAGTGGCGGGCTGCAGTTGGCGGTGGTCTGAACTCTACCGTGGAGCTCTAGCCTTCAGCCCCCCCCAACAGACCTAGCTTAGTATGCTTGCTGATACAAGCTGACTAACATACCACAAATTCATTAATAAAAACAGAACAAGTTTTCTTCAAAACAGTGTTTTATTGCAGAAAAACTGTGTTGAACATACTGGTCTTAAAGTGGTACATTCAGATCGGAGGTTCAGAGTGCCGAGGCTGGAGACTGAGGGGCCAGATGTGAAGTGCCCATTTTGTGCCTGTCTGAAACTAAGGCACCCCACCACAGCAGTCACCCGCGGACAGGGTCATTCTCCACATTCACCCAGCCTCGGTCTTTTTTGGGACGTTTTGATTATTCTTACAAAAGTGGCTGGAAAAAGGTTGCATTTAAAATACAATCAATTATTTTACTTATTTTGTGAGGCAAAACATGAGTATCCAATACTTTAAAGCATTTTAAAATAGCATCTCTGATGTAAATGTTAAAGGTTTGTTTTTGTTTTTTTAAAACATACAGAAAGTCCTCCTCCTACCCGCTGACCTAGGACACAGAGCCCAGGTAGGCGAAAGTCCAACGGCGTCTTCACGTTGGTCTGAGCACAGTCCATACTCCTCATAGCTTTAGTGTTTCAAAAGGAAACGTTACAAGGAGTTCCCTGGAGTACAGCCATCTGGTGTAGACAGCCCTCTGGAAACTCTAGACCCTTGAAGTCAACGTAAATATATCATTTTCTCCTCCACAAGATGGTACAGTGTGTGACGCAGGCAGTTATTGAAAATAAGAATTTGTCCTTAACTGACTTGCCTAGTTAAATAAAGGTAAAGATAAAAAAAATACGAGGCTGATGGAAGTACAGTACATAACATTTGGCATGGGAGCCATGTCTTGAATTCTGCCAAGTGTGAGAGGGGAGGGGGCACCAGGCTGCACATGCTCAGTACGTCACAGGTCATGAACAGCCCTCATGTAGCTATTACAGCATCTCCAACCACCAAGGAGCTGGAATGGAGCCCATCTGGACTAAGGAACTACAACTTAAGAACTACAACCATCGGTGATGCTAATCATATGAGGAGATACTGTTATAGTAGCTACATGAGGGCTGTACATGACCTGTTATGGCATTTTTTTTTAAAGAGACTAAAGAGGTGCCAATAGGGCACCTACTCCCAGGCATATCCCTCTGTGGCAAACATAGAAGAAGCTCCATTCCAAGCCTGGATATGACTGAACTGATCTAACCAGTGCTCTGTGATCTGACCTGCGACCAGACCGGTGGAGGGAGAGGATATAGTAGAGGTGTAAGGTAGGATATACCTGCAGGGTGTGTGTGTGTGTGTGTGAGATACAGATGATATGGGATAGCACTGGGCACACATCTGGTCTGAAGTAACAGGCATACTGAAGAAGCACAAAGCTGATCATTCGCTACAAAAAAAAAAGATTCATGTAATAAAAATATAGAAATTTGTGAGTAAAATTACACAGAATAATAAATATGTCAAATAGATTTTCACATGTTCCAAGACATCTTCCCATATAGTGTCTAAAAGTGATTCAAATCATGGCATGTAGAAATGGAATGTATGAAGCACTAACGCTAGAAGTCAGAACCTACTTTCTGTAAGAAACCCATCTCAGGTATCGTAAATGGAGATACATGAACATCTATGGTAGCAGGTGGGTAGAAAGCCTCACAGTGGCATTACCTATGGTGACAAGAAAGAGGAAGTCTGAAGTTGGGATCTTTACCCACCAACATCAGCCCACCTTTGACAAACAACACTAACTGGTAATGGGACATATATATATCACTCATTTTAGGCTTTTAGTGCATGTTTGGATCCATAGGTGTGTGCACATTCGTGTGTGTGTGTGTGTGTGTGTGTGTGTGTGTGTGTGTGTGCGCGCGCAGGCATATACCAATGTGCCTTTGTGACCACCTGCCCAAAGGAAAGTCCACAGAACTCCTGAAGTCCTTTAGAGGACAGGTCATGACAACCAGATGCCAAATGTACAAGGTAGATCCAGGTATTCTGGTTAAACGCTGTAAGTGTCTCAATGTAACACACACAGGCTGCTTTGAGGCCATGATTCCCATCCAGTACAATTGTGCTGCTGGGCACAGATACACACACTCTCTCAGTGACATAGCTTGCAATCATTTGGACGGCGCTGGGCATGACACTTGCATCTCCCCAGCTCAGACACATTTTTGGCATCAAGCTTTAGAAATTCAAACAGGTTAAGCGATATACGGCACATATATTAACTTTCAATACAATTGGGATTTTCTTAAACGATCACTGGCCTTAAGGTGGGAAGATTCAAGTCATGCTACAAATTTCGAACCAGGTAGAAATGTTGGCAAGCACAACTCATTACCAGTCATTTTGATTCATCACACACTTTGGGGAGATGGGAAAATAGAGACTTAACCCAGTAGGGGGTTGTGCTCTAAACACTCAGTATTCAAGGCAAAGACACTTTGAAGATATCCAGTAACCTGTGTTCAGTGCAGTCTGCACTGAGTGAATATGCTCTCTTTGCGTTGGACTTGACTGGATTGGAATCATGTAACTTATAAACTATGATTTGGATCTGGTGCACTGGAATTTTTGTTTCAGAAAGTTAGTGACATTTGCTTGAAAAAAAATAAATAAATACAAACCTGGCAGAAAAATACAAATAACAAGTGGAATGTGGCATTCGTGAAGCCTTCTTAGTTTCATGCAGATGAATCATTCTGGGACAGTGGAGGTGTGGCTGCATGTTAGAACACAGCCGACCGTAGGAGTACTTCTGACAAGGCAGCCGTGTACGCATTTTTCCCCCCGCTATCATGGTATTCAAAAAAGGAAAGAAAAATAAACTCCGGAAACTCATGCCTCTCATGTTTGAACAGTCCAGTAAAAACGTGGTAAAAATGGCCTGTGCCGCGTGGGCCGTTGGTGCAGCAAGCTGCACTGCAGACATGCAGAGGGAAACAGGAAGAGGGGGAAGGACGGAGGGAGCAGTGGAACAGAGGTACTCAAAACACTGCTGGAGTCATCCCTGGGTCTTTTATCATTTCTATTATGTTGTTTTCTTTGAGTCGTTTTCCATTTTCATTTAAGATCAGGCAAAAGTTCAGGCAGCCAGAGTGCCATGGGCTCCTGAAAGACGCTGGCCGCAGGGTAGTTGATCCACCTTTGTGCCCTTTACTCCCGCTCCTTCAGATGCTTGTAGGACAAGGGCGTGACGGCAGCGATCTGGAGAGGACATACAAAACACACACACAGAAGTCAGTCCACCTCTATAAACAGAAACCTGCTCCTGCCAATTGCCTTGGTGGCAAGACCCAGCCACACCATGACACCGACAGCATTAAAAGGATAGGATGCCCCCCCTTCCCCCCCGGTAGAATTGACAACATACCCCCAGACAAAATCGATTGGACACCTCCCCTGAAAACAGAGATCAGCTGGAATCTATCATTGAATGTCTATTGCTCTGATTGAACGTGATCATCAACCAGGATTCTAGAGAAGTGTGTGGAACCCAAGAAACCCATGACCATGAGCGATAACCGAGGGGTTAGACATGCGAGATTAGCCCCTTGCTTTACCTGGATGTCTGTAGGAGTCCGTCCTCTGAAGGCTGGGAAGAACAGATAAACAGGTTAAACGAAGATGAGGGATGGAAGCGTAAAGCCTGGTGTTAACACTTCACTGCCATTCCAATAAATGGAACCCAACCCCTCAGATGACGGTCAGTTCGTTGACGTAGTAAAGCTCAACATTTAATATACCTGGCAAAGCAATAGCAAAACATGCAGTCAGCTAAGCTCGATAGTCGCCACTTAAAATGAAGTACTTGCAAATGAATAAACACGAGGCGCCAATGACACACAAGCATGTTATTGCACATGCAACCAGGGGTAAAAAAGAAATTACAAAAAAATGGCAGATGACGAGGTCTGCAATGTTTAATTACATATATGGAGCCGAAAGAAACACCAAAACAGACTTACTCACATTCACCCTATTAACATGCACACAAACTGATGACAGACGAATCCCCAGCCACGGGAGAGTATTCTTTTCAAAAAGGTAACATGAAATCATTAAAAAGAGCACATGCAAGGACACAATGAGCAGTTGGTCTACTTGGAGGCTGAAAGGAGCATTCATCATTGTCCTGGCGACGCCTTTAGTGGGTCATATTGAAAAAGCGGCAACTTCTGACACCAATTTCAACATTTAGTCAGTTGAATGTTTATCGAAATCCTTTGACTTAACTTTGTCCATAAGGACGTACAGCGTGTACACATACAATAAAGGATACACCATACTGTCATCATAGGGCATTGGGCCACTACGAGCCATCAGAACAGCTTCAATGGGCCTTGATACGGATCAGGGATGGGCAACTTTCATGGGGCGGGGGACACCAACAAATATAAACTCATCAAGAGGGGTCGCGGTTGCTCGTGGGTCTGTGACCCCAAATCCATACACCCCCACTGTGAGCAAAACATTTTAGTGAGAAATGTTTGCAGTTTTTAATATTATATCTGAGTGAGACTGACTAACAAAATCAATGGGGTCCCCCCCCAGCAGGTAATTCAACCACACTAACAAGTTTAGGTAGCTGGCCACAAAACCAATTTAGCAATCGCCCCCCAAAATTGCTGACATGGGCTAATTGACTGACTAATCAGGGACTTACTGCTGATGCACAACCACATTTTGAAATTGCACCTTGTGTATTCTACTATTCTAACTCGCAACAGTAAGCTGAAACCCCGACACAGTTCCACCCCTGGCATAGAGTTCCAGACACTTTAGAATCGATTGGAGGGATGGGACACCATTCTTCCATGAGAAATTCTATAATGAGGTTTTGTTGATGGTGGAAAACACTGTCTCAGGCGCCGCTCCTGAATCTTCCAGAAATGTTCAATTGGGTTGAGATATGGTGACAGGCATGCTGAGCGATTATCTGAAATGTTGGTTATTTTTGGGTTTTCAAACTAATTGACTAATGCCAGTTAAATGATGTTATTCCTGTGAGCTCAATGTCCAGATTTTGCAGTTTCTCTAGAGATGAATCAGATCAAGCCCAAACTGTGCAACGTAGTAGGGAGTTGTAGTTTCCAACAAGCCAATATTCAAAATAGTTTAGAGCAAAAAAAACGTTATAATAAACTACATTGACCACAATCCATTTTGCCTACGTGTCCGGTCTGTGTTTATTTTACGCCTGCTACATTAGGTTAGGGGCGGCAGGTAGCCTAGTGGTTAGAGCGTTGGACTAGTAACCGAAAGGTTGCAAGATCGAATCCCCGAGCTGACAAGGTAAAAACATGTCTGCCCCTGAATAAGGCAGTTAACCTACTGTTCCTAGGCCGTCATTGAAAATAACAATTTGTTCTTAGCTGACTTGCCTAGTTAAATAAAGGTAAAATTAAAATAGTGAGGGGCAGACATGGAGAGAAGAGATAGAGGGATAGAGAGGTGTCTCAGGCGAGGTGTCTTTGCGAGGTGTCTACCTGAAAATATATGATTCAAGTGTGATAAGTTGGTATTCAGTCATAAAAGTTTGCTTTATTTACTTTGAAGAACTACTAAAATAGTGATTTTGTCAGACAGCATAGGCAGTAGCTCTTTAGAGATAAGATGACTTGGAATGAAATAAAGTGAAATAAAATATTTCTGTTGTATATATTAAAGTAATGTGAATAAATGGTTAAAACTGTAATGGCCAGTCACTACCATCATGGGACATTGATTAATTGTTTTCTTCGGTGTTGTTAAAGCATTCAACCCACAATGCATTTCAGGGAAAAATAAAATGATTGAAACCGAAATGATTTAATCTAACGAGACCTGTGTGTAAACCCCCTACGCTCCTTTGAGACCCATCTTTAAAAAGTCACTGAGATCTCTCCTGGCCATGGTAGCAAAAATAATGGATAACTGGGAATTTATATACCTGACCCTAAGCATGATGGGATGTTAATTGCTTAATTAACTCAGGAACCACACCTGTGTGGAAGCACCTGCTTTCAATATACTTTGTATCCCTCATTTACTCAAGTGATTCCTTTATTTTGGCAGTTACCTGTATGTACACATATCACAAGCAAAATATGAAGCAGACATTATGACGAACACACTTTTCAGCCAACCAATAAGAGTTCACCACACAGGAAGTATGGGTTATGGTAAGTGATAGAGGGCTGAACCGAGCTCTTAAAAAAAGGATCTTCCATCTTGAAGGCACAGAAAGCAGGATTTGGAGTAGAATACTGGATTCTGGTTACAGTTAAGGGGTAATGGTCCCCCGGCAGATATAGGCTGCTAAAGGGTTTGTTTTGGGGGTTATCTGATTGGTTTAACTAGGCCGCAGAGTTGGGGCTGGTACCTGTTCATAGGATAGTATTGGACTCGTCTGAAAAGGTTCGCATTAGCAGGGGCCTGGCTGAAGACCGGGTGTCCCCCTCGCCGGACTGAACCAACGGCTTCTTCTGGAAGGGTCAGGCAAGAGACACTAATGACACCTCGGTGCTGACAGAGACTTACAAGACAGCAAGTGGACAATGTAATGTAGTTTAAAACACATACTCTCCCTGGCGAATACGCTCTCCATAAGCCAATGTTTGTCAGGAGAGGCAAGTCAATGTTTAGGAAGATCTCATTGTTTAAGTGTTGTTAATCTCTATTCTATAAAGGCCAAACTAAGCTATCTTAACGGATTTATACACATTATTGGTACAGCCTTCCAAATACTTCTGACACGCATTTAGAGCAACACGCATCTCTGTAGTGGCCCATTGTGGTGGGGGGGGGGGGGTCCAGGGTATGGGGTTGTCTGGGGAATACTGGCATGCAGGTTAACCTCATGAGTTGGCGTGCCGCATTCAACTGGACAGGCATGCAGAGACAGCAGGCACAGGGGCAACACAGGCAGCTAAGACACAATGACCGATGCACTCGGTCACAGTGGTTAGAACCTTCAACAAAAAAAAGTAGCATCCCTTCAACATCACTATGATCTAAACTGGGAACCTCTAGAATGGGCAACAGTGTGAGGATCAGGCCTAACCTGTCAAGGGAGGGTGGAAGCTGGATGTTATAGGATGCCACCTGTCAGGCAGGAAGAGGGAGGGGGAGGAATCTGACAAGCAGGACAGGATAGATAGGAGGAGAGAGAGGAGGTAAAGAGCATACAGAGAGAGAGAGAGACCTCAGTCACTCCAGGAGTAGCTGTGAGTGCTGGCGGTCTGCGACAGCATGAAGATAGTGGACGTTCCCGACGAAGGAAGTCGTTGCTTGATCTGCGGCAAAGCAGGCAGGATAGAAAGAGAAACAGAAGAGGCGATTAAAAAAGGGAGTGAGAAAGAGGGAGAAAAAGAGTAGAACGAATGTATTAAAACAGAGCATTGGAGATAAGTGGGGCAAGAGGGTTGGCCTTTTCTGCCGAGGCCCAAGAACTTTCAACACTGTTCCTCATTGGTATCAGGTTAGACTCTTGCTGTTAGAAGTGTATTGGTATAGTGGGTTAAATGTAACTTTTCTTGGTCTGAATTAAATGAAATGTTAACTTATTTTACTTGCTAGCAAAAACCAGCACAAATAACAGAGCACCCAGCATATATATATATATATGTGTGTGTGTGTGTGTGTGTGTGTGTGTGTGTGTGTGTGTGTGTGTGTGTGTGTGTGTGTGTGGCCTACGCCTTTATTTACACTGAACAAAAATATAAAACGCAACATGTAAAGTGTTGGTCCCATGTTTCATGAGCTGAAATAAAAGATCCCAGAAATTTCTGTCTGTAATAAATCCCTTTTGTGGAGAAAAATGTATTCTGATTGGCTGGGCCTGGCTCCCCAGTGGGTGGGCCTGAACCCTTCCAGGCTCACCCATGGCGGTGCCCCTGCCCTGTTATGTGACATCTATAGATTAGGGCATAATGAATACATTTCAATTGACTTATTTCCTTATATGAAATGTCACTCAGCAAAAACTTTGAAATTGTCGCATGTAAAGCTTACATTTTTGTTCAGTATCGTTCATTGGTAAATGTAAAACATTTACATATAAATCGGCCATACAAAAAAAGGATTTGTATGAGGATATGTGGGTTTGAAAATCTAGCGAGTGATAATATCATATAACTTGTGAAATGAATAACCAAATTATGAGTCATCACACCATTACTAATACTTTGAATGAAAACTAATTTGCCTCTTGGGGAGTTAAGGGACACATTATACCAGGGGAGAAGAGGGGAAAATGAGATTATTCCTCTGATCTCCATCCATGTCAACAACACAAATCAGACCGCTATGGAGGAGCTCTTTAATGTACGTTTAGAGCGACGGGCTCCGTCAAGCATGCCCGAATCTTCAAGACACAAACGGCTACTTGCAAGGACAAAATGTCTATTATGAGACTGTTATAATGCATAAACAGAAATATCTAAGCATCTGACACACAGGACATGTTTTTCCCTTGAACATCAAAACGATATACAGATCGAGAGCTAGGTGTGTGTGTGTGTGTGTGTGTGTGTGTGTGTGTATGTGTGTATGTGTGTAGTACCTGTCGTGAGCGGGGCCAGCGCGGCTTGCGGAGGACCAGCAGCAGGATCTCAGGCAGCAGGCTGAGCAGGATGAGGAGGATGATGACCAGCCAGGCCGACACAGAGCGCAGCATGTTAGCAAACACAAAGTAGAGACGCTGCTGCCGAAGGAAGGGCCTGACGGGAGGGAGAGAGTTAACAACATTCACACAGGTCAGTCCAAATAGAGCGGTCACCGACCACCCTTCAGGAGCACTACAAGGCGAGCAGGCTTTTGCTCCAGCCCACCACTAACACTGATTGACGTATGCGTCAGATGATCCCGTCCTCACCATATGATCCCACCCCAGAAGAAGCTGAAGACCATGTAGAACGCCAGCGAGCCCCAGATGACAAAGTGATTGATCCACGTCCAATGGCGTGTGTCCATAGCCAGCTAAAACCACAAACAGAAGAAAAAGTGGTATCACTGGTCTGAAAATGTATTTCAATAACACTATTAAGTTCAAATGTGCTTTACCTTTAGCGTAACGGTGAAGACGAGGACAGTAAAAACAATTGTTCCATACGTCCAATTCCCAAACACCTGGCCATTGTCCTGCAGGGCGGGGTTACTAAAGAGAAAGCGGACCCCAAAGAAGAACAGGAGGCCCTGGTAGACCCCAAGTAGGGTCCAGTACAGGAAGGGGCCCCAACGCAACATGGCGTTCTTTGCTACATCCCTAAGGAGAGAAAGAGAGAAAGAGAGAGGAGGGTAGGAAGGGAGGACCACAAGAACACAAAGACAGAGGGTTGAAACCACTTGCTTGTGTCGTCATTATCACACTAGAAGCATAGCTAGTGCATTTTCTATGTAGGTGCAGAATAAATAGTGTAGTTCCCGGACCTACCTGTAGAGGGTGGCGTTGCTCATCAGGACCTCCATACAGATGTGCTGCTCCAAGAGACTGTAGGCCAGGATAGGCATTGAGGTGAAACAGATGTTGTACATCGTCAGATAGGCTGCGTCGTAGAGGGGCTGGGGAGGACGGGGGAACGAAGGGGGGGACAGGAGGGATTGGGAACCCAGGGGTTAATTACACGGAGAGGAGAGAGAGCTCACTCTCGCGCACACGCGTTGACAAACACAAACACCTAACACAGGAAGAGGGCTCTATAGCGTCGAGCCTGTTGCTGTGTGGCTACATGCCGAAGACATCCTTTGATATATGCACACAGATGGTTCTGAGAGAGCAGGTCTAAGCTGGGGGGCATCTTTTAAACGGAGATGCTTAGACCGAGTTTACATATCAGAAGTTAGCTGTGTATACTAAGAGATGTGTACCCTCTCCTGCGAGACCTAAACATGTGCCAAAGGAATGAATACATTTCCTAAAATGGCAAAGACTTACTTGATGTAACCAAGGGATGTACTATGTAATGTACTAGTCATTGTATACAAAACGTGCATGTAATATGAACGCCATATATTCTCACACACACACACACATTCAAGGGTTTCATGTAGTAACCAAAAAAAAAGTGTTAAACAAATCAAAATATATTTTAGATTCTTCAAAGTAGCCACCCTTTGCCTTGATGACAGCTTTGCACACTCTTGGCATTCCCTCAACCAGCTTCACCTGGAAAAAAGGAGTTCCCACATATACTTGTTAGCTGCTTTTCCTTCACTCCGCGGTCCAACTTATCCCAAACCATCACGATTGTGTTGAGGTTGGGTGATTGTGGAGGCCAGGTCATCTGATGCAGCACTCCATCACTCTCCTTCTTGGCCAAATAGCACTACCACAGCCTGGAGGTGTGTTGCGTAATTTTCCTGTAGAAAAACAATTGATAGTCCCACTAAGCGCAAACCAGATGGGATGGTGTATCGCTGCAGAATGCTGTGGTAGCCATGCTGGTTAAGTGTGCCTTGAATTCTAAATAAATTACAGATAGTGTCACCAGCAAAGCACCATCATACCATCACAACTCCTCCTCCATGCTTCACGGCGGGAACCACACATGCGGAGATCAGTTCACCTACTCTGCGTCTCACAAAGACACAGCGGTTAGAATCCAAAATTTGGACTCATCAGACCAAAGGACAGATTTCCACCGGTCTAATGTCCATTGCTCGTTTTCTTGGCCCAAGCAAGTCTCTTCTTATTGGTGTCCTTCAGTAGTGGTTTCCTTGCAGCAATTCGACCATGAAGGCCTGATTCACACAGTCTCCTCTAAACAGTTGATGTTGAGATGTGTCTGAACTCTGAAGCATTTATTTGGGCTGCAATTTCTGAGGCTGGTAGCGCTTGATGGTTTTTGCGACTGCATTTGAAGAAACTTTAAAAGTTCTTGACATTTTCAGGATTGACTGACCTTCGTGTCTTAAAGTAATGATAGACTGTCGTTTCTCTTTGGTTATTTGAGCTGTTCTTGCTATAATATGGACTTGGACTTTTACCAAATAGAGCTCTCTTCTATATACCACCCCTACCTTGTCACAACACAACTGATTGGCTCAAACACATTAAGGAAAGAAATTCCACAACCTAACAAGGACACCTGTTAATTGAAATGCATTCCATGTGACTACCTCATGAAGCTGGTTGAGAGAATGCCAAGATTGGGCAAATCTGTCATCAAGGCAAAGGGTGGCTACATTGAAGAATAAATAATGTTTCAAACTTTTTTGGTTACTACATGATTCCATATGTTATTTCAGATTTTTGATGTCTTCACTATTATTCTACAATGTAGAAAATAGTAAAAAATAAAGAAAAACCCTGGAATGAGTAGGTGTGTCCAAACCTTTGACTGGTACTGTACGCACGCACACACACACAAATACGTAAGACTGCAGCCACTCCAGGAGAGAGGGAGTGTCAGGTCAACCAGAGGGAAAGAATATGGGCATAGACTGGAGAAGGTGCTGGGATTCAAATGGGACACTCTGCTATTTCATGTTTAGAGCATCTTTGAATCTCAGAGAGGGGAGAGGGGCCTCACCAGGAAGCGGTGCAGTACTCACTTGCTGGGAAGATCCACAGAAAAACTGGTACAAGAACTGAGGTAAGATGAAGCAGAGGTTCTGTAAGCAAGTGAGAGGGGGAAAGGAGCCTGAGGTTAGACACAAAAGGTAATGGACATGTTCTTTGGTGGCGGAGAACTTGGGTGTCTGGGTGTCATCTAAACCACATGGGCTTGAGCAGTGTCCTTTATCAACATCAGAAGATTTACTCTGTACAACTGTGGCTCTGTTGAGCTAACATTTTACAGTTGATAGACAACTTTGGCACAGTTACAAAAACGTACTCTTTATTTTTTACAATAGCCTATATAAAGATCTACACGTGTCCGGTGCTGCTGCTGGGCTCATTCGTTGCCTTGTTATCAAATTACATAGGCTGTGTGATCTATTTCTCGGTCGACTCATAACATCTCTGCACATTAGCGGTGGGGTAGGATAAATAAATACAACAGAATAGACCTAATCAAAAAGAACGGTGATGAAGGAAATGGAAAATGCTGGGCAGAGCATGCCCCGAGTTCGTGGCTGAGTAGTACCATGGTGAAATTGGAGCAAGAAAGAAGACTGACGCGCCAATATTTTTTAAATCCGCTCCAGTCAAATTACACACACTCCACTCTGCTCACATCCTCTATTCAGCTGAATTTAAGATAACATTTAGAGGCCCCCATCATGGTAGAGTAGAAAAATATTAGCATGTTTAAGCCAATGTCATGCAATTCTACACAGTTCTCCATGGAGCGGAGAGAAAATGTTGCCGTTTTAAAGCTACTTTCTGCTATTCGCCATGGCTAATTCTGTGTTCTTTTGCTCAAAGATAATAACAAAATCAGTACTGCTAAATTCATTGTTTATGGAATTTTCAATTCACCCTGACTGTCTAGCTTTTATTTTGGTGATTGTTAGTTCTCAAAGATTATATTATTCAAAAATATATAGTTCCATTATCTTTTATACATACTTTATCTGTTTTAGTTGTTTCATTTGACACAAAGCGTTTTTCCATCCTGAAAATTAACACATTTTTTATTTTACACAATTTGGATTTAGGCTTACCGAAAAAACGCTTAGGCGGCCCGCCCAAGGATTTAAATGGCAGACAAATCACTGCATATTACTCCCACATAATCCTCATATCTAATGCTTTTTCTTTTGGCAGCAACACAGGATTAGGTTTTATAGCTCTAAACAATGACCGAACCTTGACCTCATCTGACATGACCAATACTCATGATCCTCAGTTAACATAAGCACAGTAAGTTATGGTGCCTACATTTCGGTGCTGCCCCCTACCTTGTAGAAGAAGTATTGCACCAGGTGGGCGATCCGAACATAGTAGAGGTGCCCGTGTCCTAGTAACAGTTTCTTCAGGTGCTTGAGTTTAGGGATGGCATAGTCACTGTTCCTCACTGCCTGGCGACCCTCTTTACCTTTTATACCTGAGACACGGAAGACCAGGGAAAACACACACTTTTACATCTCACTGAATTTAATTGGAAACCATTCCAATATTAAACAACTCATAATTTGAATCTATGGCGATATCGCAGCGTCTTACCGATGCCAATGTGTGCCTCCAGGATCATACTGACATCGTTGGCTCCATCTCCGATGGAGAGGGTGATGGGGCTGCCTTTAGAGTTCTTCACCATGTTCACGATCTATATAGGAACGACAGAGCGGAAAGAGAGTGAGGGAAAAAAAGTTGATTAAATCCCACTTGGTTCTGCATTCAGAACAAGACGCCTAGATGCAAACGTATTCAGCCATTTGTAATATCATTGCCAGGTGTAATGTGGGTAAATACAGATTTTTGTTGTTGTGAGACTTCAAACTGGTTTACCTTTTAACTACCGTAGCCATCTACAGTTAAATGTACTTAATCTATCAGCAAGCGCCCATGACAACGCCTCACCTGGGCCTTCTGTAGGGGAGCCATACGGCAGCACAGAACAGTGGTACAGTTCTGACAGATCTGGAGTAACAGACTCTTGTAGTGGCTGGAGTCAGGAGAGGAGTTGAACACTAAGGACAGAGTGGCTCCGTCTATGATGAAGCCGTAGTCCTGCTTCGCTGAAGACCAGCTCCTGGGAGGGAAAGAGAACGCAGAGCTTTCTTGTGACAAATCGAAACGAGAGCAAAACTATTTAATAGTTCCAAGACATAATTTGCTCCCAATTGTTATCATTTTACGCCAAATTATCATCAATTTACTACCAATGATTATCAATTTACTACCAATAAAATGATCAAAAGTAGTAACATTGAACTGTAAGTAACTCCAACGACCCTCCTTCAAAACTTCCAACCCTAGACTTGGCACTGACCTGGTGACCCCAGTCTTAACCGGTGGAGCGTCCTGCACTGCCCTCTTGTGGTAGTCTAACAGCACCTCATGCAGGCGCTCTTCTCTCCTCCTCCCGCCATCCTCCAGGGTTCGCACCGTCAGTTCCAGCAGTTCTGTGCCCCTCTGGAACAGCCGGCAGGCGTAGCACGTGGACTTGGCCGTCTCCATCTTGTCCCCCGTAAGAACCCACACCTTCATGCCAGCCCTCTGCAGGGCCTCCATTGTCTCCGCTGCCTCCTCCTGCAACCTGGCCACAGAGGGAGGAAGAGAAAGAGGGAGCGTGAATGATGAGTGGCAGTTTGCAGTGAAAAGATAACAGAAGGGGTGCGTCAGAGAGAAAGAGTGATGGGGCGAGAGGGATGACTAAGTGAGACAGAAAGATGAGGCAGAGTGTGAGAGCCGGTGTGTAAGACAGTCAGTGAATGCGCGTGTCTGTCTGACAGAATGACAGAATACATATTGAACAGAAAACAAATGCACCCAACTCCCACCGCACCCACAATTTTACCTCCGCACATTAATGATCTGTTTGCCTCTAAAGAATGGCTGTGTCCAAAATGGCTCCTATTCCCCTATTTACATTTACATTTTAGTCATTTAGCAGACACTCTTATCCAGAGCGACTTACAGTAGTGAATGCATACATTTCATACATTGTTTTTGTACTGGTCCCCCATGGGAATCGAACCCACAACCCTGGCGTTGCAAACACCATGCTCTACCAACTGAGCCACACGAGACCATATTTAGTGCACTACTTGTGACCAGGGCCCATAGGGTGCCATCTGGGACACAGCCTGAGAGTTAACCCTGAGCTGACTGTGTCCACCCACCTGTCCTCCACAGCGGTAGCGCCGATCAGGCTCATCCCAGTCTCCACCTGGTTGTAGACAGCCATGAGTTTCTCCTCTCGGTCATCCAGGGCCAGCCTGGCTTCCCTCAGCCCTGCGTCTGCCTGGGCGTACTCTTCAGAACTCAGCAGCTTGTAGGCCACACACAGCGTCCGGTAGCCATCCTGAGATATGGCACAAACACACACAAGTCGTAAGTTACCAGTCAACACGAGCAAACACTCTCGCTGTGCGTTTTATAAATGTGCGAAATCTAGACTTTCAATGTACCCGTTGCATCTGGTAAATAAACTAGGACCGTAAAACGTTCGTCTTAAATCAATGTACACAAACAAAAATGGCAGCCTTCCCGGGAGACCTTAGACAAATGCACAGACGTACAAAGTCACTGTATAAACATGAAGTTAGCGAAGCGAATGGGGCTGAGACCCACCGTAGCGTTGCGCTCCACGTGCATGTGTATCCTGTCCACCTCCTCCTGCCTGACACGGGGGAAGATGGAGGAGTCAGCCCCCTTACAGAACAGCATGATGTCCCCTGAGCAACCAACACAGCCAGGACACGTCAGGACTGGGGTTACAACACACAAAACTAAAAGCAAATAGACTAAAAAAGCTGTCGGTTCATTTCAATCTCACCACATTTGGATCGGACTATTACGCTCATACGCCTTCTCACGGGGTCAAAGTTCAACACATGAAGCAGCTCGTACCTGCGAGGGGAAATCAGATGGCCATGTCAATCAAAAGGAGAATGTTGAATGATAAATGAACTCCGTTAATAACATGAATCAAAACTCATCACTTGTTGACTTACGTTTCAACATCTTTCTCTCTGTTCATCACTCTCATGTTCTTGCTCTCCATACCTAGGAACGTGAAACCATACCTATAGATGGCGACAAAGACAAGAAAGTGAGCCGCACTGCTTACACAACACACTAATCAAACCAAATCCACATGGAAGTTCATTTGTGTAATGGATTGATTGATGAATAACAGTGGCACAGGCCCTGTCCCTTACTTCATGGCTCCCTTGACCAGTGCCACCTCGTCGGGTGAGGAGGCGATGAAGCCCCTGAGCTCTGCAGGGTGGACCATCTCTCCGTCCAGGACGCCGTCCACCCGGTCCCCAACCCCGTCCTCCTGACCCGTAGACTCCTTGACCTGCACCGTGTGGCACAGACACAGAGCCCGCAGGAACAGCTCCTCCTCCTCCTGAAAACACAGACGCACGTTACTTATTGTACTGTGTGCCATTTACCAGAGGTGCATTCATTAAGAACCAAAACGCAAAATGGCCTGAACTTTTGCAACAAAAACAATAGTTTCTTATTGGACAACGTTTTTTCTACAGTGTGCAATGAATGTTAGAATGAATACACCATTTGGTATGTACTTTTATATGGCACAGTAACAGTTTACATTATTACACTGCCTAACAACCTCTGTGTCTATGGGCTGCAGAGTTCAAACTACTGGCCATTAATCACACTGGATCTGTCACAGGTTGTTAGGTCACATGTGATGCTTGTTATTCTGTCAGGTGACCTCTGTGATTCCACCAGCACACTGGGCCATTTGATGCCTCTATGTTGGCATGCCTGACTGGCACAGTGATGAGGGGGAGGGCAGATAACTAGTCCTTCACCCACCCTGCCAGCCTTCTGCTGCAGCATGCTCACGGGTCCATCTGTGACACAGAAGCCGTCCAGCTCGGTACTCGAGTCACGGTTCTTGTACTGGAAGCCGTCGATGCAGCACTCGATGAACTCCATGCTGTTCTGGGTCAGAGTGCCCGTCTTGTCCGTGAACACATACTCCACCTAGAGGACACAATGGGAAACTGCAGGGTCAGACTAATACCATTTTCACACAATCAAAAAATGTTTTTATCAAGCCCTTTCTACATCAGCAGATGTCACAAAGTGCTTACACAGAAACCCAGCCTAAAACCCCAAACAGCAAGTAATGCAGATGTAGAAGCAAGGTGGTTAGGAAATACTCTAGAAAGTCAGGAACCTAGGAAGATACCAGACTCTGAGGGGTGCCCAGTCCTCTTCTGGCTGTGCCGGGTGGAGATTATAAGAGTACATGGCCATTAAGGCCAGATCGTTCTTCTAGAGGTTCATAGATGACCAGCAGGGTCAAATAATAATCACAGTGGTTGTAGAGGGTGCAACAGGTCAGCGTCTCAGGAGTAAATGTAAGTTGGCTTTTCATAGAGCCACACTACGGAGCCAAACCAAGCCAATCTGTACTGGGCTGGCTTGGATAGGTATCTACCATAGTTCCTGGAACCATGCTGGAGAAGACAATGTGAATAGAAAATATCTGCGCCAGCACAGTACATTTCAGGTTCGGACCTATAGTGAGAATCAGGGGTGTACTCATTAGTCCAAACAGTTGCAAAACAGAACGTTTTATAACTAAAACCAGGGTTTCTATTGGAGAAAAACAATTTTGCAACAGAATTGGCGTAATGGACAGGCATGTGAGACTCTTCCAGGGATGTAAAAAAAAAAAAAAAAAACACTTTGCGCAATTAACGGCTGTGAACAATAAGAATGGGCAATTAATCCCTGAGAGTTACACCGCATAAATCTCGTTTACCAAGCGTCATCTTTAATTGAAGTAATCATCGGGCAAACCAACCGTGACTGATCTGCAACACCCCTGTTTGAGAAGGAGGTTGGAGTTGGGAAGGCACAGCCAATCAAGGCATATTAAGACCAGTTAGACCATTTGAGGAATGTTGTTCATGTGGGTTTAGAGTCATCATTCCACCAAAGACTGGGGCCGAGAGCAGAGAGGTCCTAGACCTCTAATAAACCTACGGTCTCGTTTGAATACTGAAATGTATCTCCACTTACACTCTTCCCTTTGAGGTAATCACTGATCTAACGTGACTGGGTAACTGAGAGTTCCATTGCAGTATATAGCTAGCTTTTCACAAATCCAGTCATTTAAGATAAGTGATTACTTCAAGAAAAGGAGAAAGGAATGATGCATCAAAGTATTCAAACAAGGTGGATATCTGGCCAACTAGCTACAGCAATTTGGTGGGAATCTGCGATGATAACTACCTCCTTTGGAAGAGTGGTTTTGGGTCTTATCAACGCTAAATTGGTTCCATATCTTTAACTCCTGACCTGTCCTAGCTCCTCGTTGAGGTCAGAGGTGTTGACCAGAGCCCCTTCCTGGATCTCGGGGTCGAAGAAGTCCTTGTCCCAGGAGATGAAGAAGGAACCCAGGAACTTTTGCATCTCCACCGTCACGTACATGGACACGGGGATGATGAAGTTGAACAGCACCATGAACGACAGGAAGTCAGTAAACATATTCAGGTACTGGGGGAGAGAGGGAACAAAAATTAAATGTGGTTAAAATACACAGATAAAACAGGAAGTCAGTAAACATATTTAGGTACTGGGGGAGAGAGGGGTGAACACAGGAAACAGTGTTAAAACACTTCCACAAACTGAAGTGCCCTTTGTAGAAAAAAAAAGCACTCGTATAATGCAGTGCTAGAAGCCATTGGTGTAATGTGACTCTGGGTCAATTAAATGTGCCTAAAAGGCTCTCCATAACGCATTAAGTTGCATTTGAGACTGACTACAGTCAGCAGAGTGCATTATTCGGTATTAAACTGTATTTGTCTGTGTAAAGTATTTTTAGCTGAGTGAAGGCCTCACCAGGTTGGCATCTTTCTCCTTCTGCGTCTTCTGGTTGTACCAGGGCTCTTCCTGGCCTGGTTGGCTCTGCCACACGTATTTGAGCGTGGTGCACACCAGGGCCTTGCTCACCAGGATACACAGGTACACCAGCAGGAAGGCATTGATAGATCTGAAACACGAGTATTAACAACCCAACTCCCATCAGCAACACTGAAAATATACATCCACTTTGTGAAACATCTACTGCCTATATATATTCCTCTGATATTCGTGTGAATGGACACCTAATCAACCTTCTAACTGCCCCAGCTTCCTTCAATTGATCTTTGTTCCAGTGTTGTGTTTGAGACCACCTAAAGCGAGACCAATTCAAGACCAAGACCGGAGCAAATCAAGTCTGGGTCGAAACCAAGACTGGCGGAGGGGGGGGACAAGGGGTCCGAGACCGAGTCAAGACCAGAAAAATATCCAGTCCAATTCAAGACCACGAGTAAACTTTGTCAAATCACCACCATAAAGTTCAAAATGTCCAGTATTTCTGTGTTCATCTTTCAGAACATACAGATTCTTTAGACATCCAAAATAGTGAAAAAGCGCATGCTGATGGAAAACAGCCACAAATGATTACTAACCTAAACACAGTGGGGAACAAGTCCTCCTACGCCTTCAGAGAAGGCCTAAGGATTTATAAAATAATTATTCATATAATGACAATTATATTATTATTTTCAAAGATGTTCTGATTTAATCTTGTGAGATTTTGTTGTAAAGGAAATAGTTAACACTGAAGAGGAAAAAAAAGATTGAATCAGGATTTTTCTTTGCTGGTCTCCGGGGAGATAAATCTAGCTAAGTCAGCCATTGGCTATCGGAAGCTAGATAAAGGCATCTGCCATTCAACTGTATTAGGACAACATTTTGGAGTGACAGTGAAATCAACCTATCACATTTTGACTTAATGCACAGGACCGTTTTTACAAAAACATCTGCCTTGAAATCCAACAGTTTAGTGTGCAGCGGCTGCAGCAGGTGTTATCAAAGAGGATGTTGTTTTTTAGTTTATTAGCTTCTCCCTTTTCAAGAATAACTTTCAACAAGAAGTTAAGTTTCAAATGATCATCTAGTGAGTGGAACTGTGTTTTTTATTGCAGCCTGCTGTTGTCAGCCATCTCTTTGAAAATAACTTGTGTGAAATATCGTTGCATTTACAGTGGAACTAAAAGCACTTTAGCAACATGACATTTTAGGAAGAATGATTATTATTATTTTTTTTAACATTTTCTGACAAGCGACCAAATCATTGTAGATATGGTAATTTTCATAACTTTTTAGAACGTTTGGGAATTACGTATACTAAGGCATTTGTGAAAACTCTATAGTAATATAGAGTGGGAAAGTGGCTGTGCGTTTGGACAATTAATAGACACTGCAGTCTACACAGACCAGTGCGCTATAGCCAATCAGAACTACAGTAGGCCTTTATACAAACAAGCCACACAGGCTGCCATCCTTCACTTGGAACAGGACTGTGTATTTACAGGCAGTTACAACAGCGCGACTTCAGATCATTAGAACGCATTCGCCAAAAGCCACAAAATGCATCTGAATGGATTCGTGCAAATATGTAAACACCACGAGAGTCATCTTTCAATTGAGAACTTTACGGTCCCGTTGATCAAACAACCATGAAAAGGTAGGCCCTCTCCCCATCAGTTATGCACATCAACAACAAGATCAACTAATGCTAATGGTGAATTATATCAATTGAACTGCATCCATGTATTCTGCCTTAGTGTACGTTATGGAACGCTGAGTCAAATAGAACCTACTTTTAAAACCGCTTATAAAGTTGATTTTGTAGCATAAACTGGGAATTTGATATTTGTGGCTGATAATATGATTGTCCTTTTCATATCTGCAAAGTAGTTAAAACGTTACTTTGTGTGCTTTACGTGAAATGTTTTTTTTTTGCAACGGGAAGTAATAGTTGTACAATTCAATTGGGAAATGCTTAATGGTTGTGTTTTTGTATTCTGATTGGGACCTACTATGTCAGAGTTTATGGACTGCTTATCCTTTAACATCATGCTATATGTGACGGCTCTCATTCCATCGGCCCTATGCAGTGGTATAGTGGTGCCAGGTATACTCAGATCTTGCCAAAAATGTTCTCAAACAACCCACCTAACGAAGGAAAGGCACCTTGTGTGAAATATCCTGTGTTATCCTGTTTTTTTAATGAGTTTTCCTATCCATTTTTTCAGATTTTCACTCTCAAAATCACACTTTGTTTTAATAGAAAAATACAAAACTTTAACGGTCTAAGTTCACAACAATGCTTGAACCACATCAATCTGATTGGGTGGGCTTGTCAGGGCCTGGCTCCCAAATGGGTGGGCCTCTGTCCACCCAGGCCCATCCATGTCTACGCCCCTGATGCAAACAGCGCATGATGACAAATGCACATTACAAATAGTCTACTAATCAACACTTCGGACTAAACTTTTTAAAAACCTGGTTCGCATACCCATTGTTGCCTTAATTAGCATTTACTGGTCGATATAAAGTTGAAACGTATTCCCTACCCGCATCATTCTTCTGTGAACTGCTCCATGCCAAAACCAGTTGAGAGCTGCACACTTGCTGCCTGCAGATGATATGCGGCGGGCGTGTGAATATATGTCACGTGCTTTGCGATTGTGTAGGCTACTTTGTGCAGGATTTCTCTATTGTACTACATAAGTGATAAGCCGTATACCTCCACTACTTTGTTACGCATCAGCAGGGATTAAGAAGTGAGTATACGCAATACCCACTGAAAATAAAGGAAAGTAATAGTTGCATTGAACTGTGGGTAGACAGCTTATACCGGAGTATACCCTCCACTACACCGCTGGCCTTTTGTGTTTTACAAAAAGTGCACTCTCCTACATGAGTGAGCTAGTATTACGCTTGATGTCCTTTCAGAATCACGGTCTATAGGCTCTCCACTGTACTAACCTGTCGTCACACACTGAAAGCCTACAAGTTCACCACTGCTGTAGCATGTCTATAATAGATATAAAAGCTGTTAAGACACTATTCATGTTTCAATAAAGGAGTATATAATATATATATATATATTTGGCCTGGCAAAGCGGTTTTATGCGCTGACTGAATGGAAGCTGATAGTTTTTTTACTCAGCTGGTCTCAGGAAGAAATTAGAGTCCTCACTGTCCGAGATCGAGTTAAGACCAAGTACAAACGTATCCGACAAGACCGAGACACTCAACATGTGTTCCCCTGTGGTTAAACCCCAATTATAGCCCCTCATTGATACATCTGATTGTCCTTTTCTCTAATTATCTTTGCCCGCCCTTACTTCTCCACCACAGATCGCTTCTGGGACTTCCCCTGGTAGTTCAGAGCCATTTTGGTTTCCATGCCAGAGTACACTGCCACTCCTAGAAGAAGAAGGAGAGTTGGTCAGGACAGGCTCACACGGTGACCATCATTCAGACCCTCAATTGCATTAAACAATTGAGTCACCATAAATCTTCTGAGTATTCTTCAAGGTAGCGCCTTTCAGGAGGAGATTCTCAGGACCCAAAGACCTGAGGAACACCACACAAAGAGAAAGTCACAAACCTTCTCCAAAAATACCAAGACCCCTCCCTTGCTCTTGCCTAATACTATCAATGGATAACTGCAGTCTTGAGTTGACGTCTACTCTGCCCCAAATGTTCTTGTGAAGGACACAGAACGACATCTTTTATAAGATCGTTACAAAGCGGCCCGTTGACAAACGCTTCAGAGAGCACTTTGGAAGCGCTGCCCTGAGTCTGGGCCAGGTCCAATATTACTTTCATGCTCGTTTAGAGTTATGGATCAATGAAATAATGATTTGGTGGTTATACAAAAGGGAAAAGACAAGAGTGCTTAAACGACTACGCTTTCATTTCTTTTTTTAGACTGCGGTACGGGAGGAGGGGGTAACTAGGGAGGAGGGGGTAACTAGGGAGGAGGGGGTAACCGATAGAGGACTGGCCAGCACGCTTACCTCACAGCAGGCTCCTGGTCATTCTTGTAGATGTGCATACGCCCCACAAACCTGTAGAAACACAGACCCTCATTAATGCCCTACCCAATGGCAGATGCTCTATTTGATCTCATCTCACGATGGACCTGAACCGAATCAACTGTGTAATGGGCTAGAAATGGTCAATTTGAATATTTTCTGATATCAGAAAGAAACACACTGATAACTAATACTATCTGCAGCACAGGGACTAGTCAGATGTAAAACTATCACAACGCCATATGCTGATCACCAGGACTTTGCATAGACTGCACCAATTAAGAGCGAGCTAATATGATGGGTGGTTTGTCCGACAGCCCGCTGGGACTGCAACTCTGTTTTATTGATTGTGAAAAGGAGCAGCATCTGGTGTCTTCAGTTCCTTAGGCTGTCTGAAACGTCACTGATGTATTTATGGCGCCAAATTGTACTGTAACGGCCGCTCCTTGGCCATAGGTGGCGCCAAACCACTAAGTCTCTGGAGAGACTACAGCTGTTCAAACGACTGGGTCTGTTCCTCTATGCAGCACGGGCCAAATCTAACTGAACTTTCCCTTCAATTCCTGGCCAGTCTCTTCCACAAATCAGGTTTACTAACAGTCCAACACAGCTAATAAGAACCTGTCAGAGAGCTAGAATGCGTATAGCCTGCCAACACTCTACCTAATGACACTGTTGCTATTAAAATGTCATCGGGACATTCCCGATTGACAGTTGATTAAAACCCTACACCTAACAAATCAGTGTGCACATGTTTTTACAGTCCAGGGACAGTTTTCACAAAGCCTCTCGGAGTAGAAGTGCTGATCTATGATCAGTATTGGCTTTCAGATCATTGTATAGACTGGGGGGAGAACTGATCCGAGATCAGCACTGCTACTCTCAGAGCTCTGCGTGAGGACAGCGCCTACTTGTAGAGGTCAGGCTGCGGCTGCTCGCACTCCACGGTGGCGCTGAGAGACTCCAGGCCCTTCTCTGTGTCTGGCACTGTGTAGTGTGTCTGAGAGAGACCGAGAGAGAGAGAGCGAGAGAGAGAGTGAGTGCTGACTATTTCAGGTCATCATTGCAACACACACACACACACACACAGACGGGGCTGTAGTGGAGTGGGTCGAGAGCTTCAAGTTCCTCGGTGTCCACATCACGAAGGAATTATCATGTTCCACATACACCCACACAGTTGTGACGAGGGCACAACGACGCCTCTTCCCCCTCAGGAAGCTGCAAAGATTTGGCATGGGCCCTCAGATCCTCAAAACGTTCTACAGCTACATCTTTGAGAGAATCTTTACCGGCCGTGTCACCGGTTGGTACGGCAACTGGCATCTGACCGCAAGGCAGTACAGAGGGTAGTGTGTACGGCCCAGTACATCACTGGGGTCCGAGCTCCCTGCCATCCAGAACGTCTATACCAGGCGGTGTCAGAGGAATGCCCTAAAAACTGTTAAAGACTACAGCCACAGACCATTCTCTCTGCTACTGCACAACAAGCGGTACCAGTGCACCAAGTCTGGAAGTAGCAGGACCCTGATCAGTTTCTACCACCAAGCCATAAGACTGCTAATCAGAGGTCTACCCAGATGACCTGCATTGACCCTGTTCTGCACTGACTATGTACACACACACTGGACTCTACCCACAGTGATGGCCCTCCCACAGTGACTGCCGTATTCTTTCTCTCTGCTCTTGTTTTGCTTAATAGGATGTTGGTGGGCGGAACTGGGAGGGTCATCAGTAAAATGGGACACACCTGGGACTCTCCACGCAGACACACCGTTTTTTGGTTGTGGCATTTTGGGGCTTTTGTGTTAATTTGTTTTGGTACCTCTCAACACCCCTCATTATCACCATCTATGCACACATCCACTCACTTACACTACTGACTACACACACATATTTTTACTTGGATATAGTTCACTTTATTTCATAAATATGTTTGTTATTTCTTTATCTCCGCATTGCCTCCCTCTTTGTTACGGGCTACGAGCCATTTCGTAACACCACACATACTGACACCGACGCTCCAACATACTTTCACATATGCTGAGACATACGCTGTCTATAATCTATTTCCATTTTTTACTCTGCATTGTTGGCAATGTACCCATAAGTAAAAATGTCACTGTTCGTCTACACCTGTTGTTTACAAAGCACGTGACAAATGCCTGGATTTGGAAGAGGAGAGGAACGGAGTGACAGCAGACTGAAAGCGATGTTATGCCCCCACAGACCACACGTCTCAACAGCACCATGACACTGGTGTTCCTGCAGCAGCACTCCACCTTATGGTTGGACTCCCCGTCCAGACTGGCCGTGGTGACAAAGCAGGTGTCGTCCTCCCGGCTGGACTGCAGCAGGATGAGGTCACAGGGAAAGGTCTCATCCTCCACCACCTCCACCACATCCCCGACCTAGTGGAACATAGAACACGTAAGGAACGTAGAGGCGAGGCCCATCCCAAATCCACCAATAGTCCCCTATGCACATGTGAAGGTCTGAGAGGATTGGTTTGGTATAAGCAATGGTGAAACTTCCACCGTCCTAGCCTACGAGGGAAAGGTGGAGCCGTTTCCAAACTGCTTATACCTGTCAAATCTACACAGATCTACACAGTTCCAATGTGCATAGGGAGGTCTAGAGGTCAATTTGGGATTGGGCCATAAAAGCATTGTAAATCTATACTTAGGGTTACCATATGGTACAATGCAGCAACACTATCAAAAACACTGGAACATGCCAAGATGCCAACTACCTCTCCTTCCCCTCCACCCTGTCCCGCGTCCCCAAGGGGATATTTATTTCCAGGGGACTTGGCCGAGGCGAAGCTTGCTGAAAAGGTACCTTGATCTTCTCGCTCTCCTTGCGTGCTCTCCGGCCGTCCTCCAGCACCGTCACCAGGTACTTATTCACCTCATTGTCTGCCTTGTGCCGCAGCCAGTCCTCATAGCCCTGAGAGAGATGGAGGACGGGAGGGAGAGCGAGACACACACACACACACACACACACACACACACACACGTCTTTTTAGTACGGAACTGACTGCAGGTCTGCGTTCACCTCGCCCAGTCTACGGAGAGCCTCCCCTGGTGTCCCACTTCAAAGCCTGGATAAAGGTAGCAGCATCGCTAGCTGCCATCAATGTGTCCCATATAGGAAGTCCACCCTCCATTGTGCATTTCAAAAAGCCCTAGCAGCAGGCCACCAGAAAAGCCAATCCCTAAAACAATACATCTAAAAAGCTGGAACACAGCTGCAGCAGACAAAGAGACAATATACTAGAGACTGTCACACCATTTGGTCATGTTCTTCAGACAACCGGCATTGACCTGCACAGCCAGCATTACTTTGGCTGTGACAGAAAAAAATAACAAAGCATTTGAAATGATTCAATATTTCACCCCGCCAAAATATACGCATTTAAAGGGAAAGGTATTTAATTAAAACCGTGGGAGAGAGGCGGTGGAGAGATGCATAGAGGGGCTATAAAAGGGACCATAGAAATGTAAATTTGTAGAATGTGAAAAGCCCCTTTAGAATGGGTATGTTCATTCTAGTAATTGTTACATTTCTAAGGGGGGGTGTAGTGAATTCAAAATGGCGACAGCATCACGTCTTACCTGTTTAATGGCTGTTACTGTGATGACGAAGAACAATGGCAGGCCACTAGTGACTGGGCTGGTGGGGGTGTCTACAATCACCTGTAGAAAAGAATAAACAGACTCATTATGGACTATACCATTCAGATAATAAAGCCTTATGATAAGACAAGATACTTTTCTACTAATAGGTCTAATAACGCTTTGTTTAAAAAAAAAAAATCAAAACAAACAACCAATTGCAAAAATCACATCCTCCACCCTCCCCCCTGATTGGAGGACCTCAAGCAGGTATACTGTGCATGTGTGTATAGCAACCTTCAGATAACCACAGATCAACCCGTCTTTCCCAGTAAATCATCATTCTACCACTATTGACTAATCGCAACGGTAGCCAATCTACTCAGATTACTAGTGATCATCTCGCCTACAACGTAGTTAGGAGACTGTCTCAGGAGTGGCGCAGTGAAAGAGTCATTTCCAAGGCCATTTCTTAGACGAGAATACATTGTATGGAAAAAGAATAACATTGGACAGGTTACAACAGACGCTTCGAGCCCACGGGCGGGGCACTCCCACGTAAATACAGGTTGTAGTGCATGTCGGCCTGAGTATACGCATACGCGCGCACACGTGTGTGTGTGTGTGCCAGTCTCGGCTCCACAGCACCTAATCTCTCCTCTCTCCGTCCAACAGAGAGACATTTTGTACCGAGACAGAGTAGGAGAAGAACCCAAGCAGCTTGGACCGGCAGGACACCTAATTAAGTGGGCCAGGGCAACAGTGGTCTAATCTAAAACCACACGGGGGCTGGTTCCTGCTGCCTGCCTGGTGCCAACAGAACACGGAGCAGGCCCTGTCCTGCTGGGCTGCTGAGAGCCGTGCTGGACAGCAGGCCAGGGGCAGTACAGAAATCTTGTGTGCGCGCGCTCGCGTACAGGAATCTGGCGACTAATGAGCCTGGAGACAGAGAGAGAGAGAGGGTGCCTGCACAGAGCCAGTCAGGTAATCCCAAACAACTAGCAGCTCAGGAGCACAGAGAAAAGCTTGACCTGCAAAAACAGCCCCCCAACAACACACAGCCATTGTGTAAGTTCCCTCTTAATGCTGTCACAAGGCGGATTTACCCCCGCTCCCCTGATCCTGCAGCAAGCCAGAGGCTTTCAGCAGGCGACAGCGGCTCCCACTGAGCAAGTGGCGCTTGTTACGGAACACACACACACACACACGCGTATTTGGCATTCAGAGCATGAGCTGTACAAGATGTCAGATAGGTATCAGCTGAGGCAGGAGATGTGATGTGAGCCCCTCTCTCAGGTGTTTCCCTGCTCGCCTGTGAGCGGACTGACAATGAGGAAGTGAAAGAGAACTCGCTGCTCCCTCAGCAACACATCCTTCCACACACACACACACACACACACACACACACGCACGCCGACTGCTGTGATTACAGTTAATAATTCAATTAGAAGGCCGAAATGGACTAGTGCACATTGAACCTTCAGCCAGAATGCAGAATCAGGGAAAACAGAGAACAGACTCTCCATTGTTTCTTTCCCTGGGAGTCAGTCAAAGAAAGGAGGGAGAATGTGAGAGTGAAACCGTCCTCTCCTCTTCTTCTGTGGCTCCAGGTGTTCCCAGCCAGAAATAGAGGCAGCGAGAAGACTTTAATATAATGTGTGGAGCTGGGTTGACCCAGGTGGCAGGTCTCAGTGTTAGAGACTCCTCAGTGGACCAGCCGGTTCCCTCGTGTGATTCAGGAGCAGGAGTTTTATTGAATACATCTCCCCTCTCGCCTCTCCTGGCCCAGCCCGGACCCTCTCCACCCTCAGCAAGACTATGCAGCTGTAACTAACGCTGCCCCCCAGGCAGGTGATAGATGGTGGGAGCGGTCGAAAGCGCATGTCGTTTTTCGATTTAATAAATTGATAAAAGCCCATCTGGAGGTAGGGAGTGGGCTAGACGTGGCCAGTCCAGGCCAATTAAAGATATTAAAAGTGTGACTGGCTGTATTGCAGCTGAAAGTTGTACGTCCCCGACACGGTCAGTCCCACCCGACCGCAAGGCATGATTTAGTTCACACCACAATACTGCAGAGAGTGGCCACTACAGAGTGCACTATATCACACAAACACTCCACACCCATAGCCCCCCCACCACCTGAGCGTTGTTCCCTTCCCCTCCTTCGTACATTTTCTACACTCCACCAAACTTGAATGTCACACATTAATCACAACTACAGACCATACCCCTGCAAATAACCACAAAATAACAGGCCCATTCCTCAAATTTTGATACACCCTTACCTCCATATATACACACACACACACACACACACACACACACACACACACACACACACAGCACCAAAACCTAGTCATTTAATAGGAACAGGCATTCTGCTATAGGAGGACACCTCCACCGAACTGACGGGTCGGTTAGATCTCTGACACTGATAAAGAGCCCTACATCTGAACAGGGAAGAAGTGTGTCAGAGTGAGTGACAGTCCCTCAGGTCCCAGGGCAGGGGAGGCAGGGGCCCTCTCTCCATCCATCTCTCCAACCCCGCTCCCATTCCATCAGGAGGCAGGCAGCAAAGGCATGCAGAGCTATTTATAGGACAGTGGTGCTTTTTTAATTTTTTTTAAACATTTATTTTTAAATCAGGGAGCCAGAGTCTATTTGAGGCTCTCATAAGTACAGGAGGGCTTACAGGAGGGCTTCCTGGCTGCTTAAGTCAGCAGCGCAGAGAGATAGACAATCAGTACCGGGGAGAGAGACTTACTAAAAGAGAGAGATAAACAATCAGTTAATGGAGAGAGAGTGAGAGACTTTCTTGCCGAAGGAGAGAGACTTGCCGAGAGCGAGAGAGAGCCTAGCCGAGCGAGAGAGAGAGACACACACACGACCGGGGCAGGTTTCTCCCTAGTCCACTTGCAGTCTGCGCTGACACCGAAACACTGCCGTGGGCGGGTGAGACACCTGCTGCAGACACACACACTTGCCGAGAGAGACACACACTTGCCGAGAGAGACACACACTTGCCGAGAGAGACACACACTTGCCGAGAGAGACACACACACACACACACACACACACACACACTTGCCGACAGCAAAAGAGAGCGCGAGAGAGACACACACACACACACTTGCCGAGAGAGCGAGACACACTCGTGACCGGGGCAGGTTTCTCCCTCGTCCACTTGCAGTCTGCGCTGACAGCGAAACACTGCCGCGAGCGAGAGACACACTTGCCGAGAGAGAGAGCGAGAGGAGAAGACCCCCACACTTGCCGGGGGCGCGCGCGAGGAGAAGACCCCCCCCCCCCCCCACACACTTGCCGGGGGCGCGCGCGAGAAGACCCCCCCCCACACACACACGCCGGGGGCGCGCGCGAGGAGAAGACCCCCACACACACACTTGCCGGGGGCGCGCGCGAGGATAAGACCCCCCCCCCCCCACACTTGCCGGGGGCGCGCGCGAGGAGAAGACCCCCCCCCCCCCCACACTTGCCGGGGGCGCGCGCGAGGAGAAGACCCCCCCACACTTGCCGAGGGCGCGAGAGGAGAAGACCCCCACACTTGCCGAGGGCGCGAGAGGAGAAGACCCCCACACTTGCCGAGGGAGAGAGACACTTGCCGAGGGGGCCAGAGGAGGAGAGAGAGACACTTGCTAATAGAGAGAGAGAGAGAAAGAGACTTGCGCGCACGCACAGAGAGAAGAGCGACTCACTAACATGCTGACCACATCGCTCTTGACGTGTGCGCGAGCGTTTCAACGAGTCAGAGACTTGCTGCAAGTGCTGCCTCTCCCATCTCCTCATTGTTTTTTAGGAGCATGTACCCACGTGGGTGATTGAATGATGAACTGAGGTCCACACTCCAGTCTAGTTGGTGGTGGTGACGTACCTTAAAGTTGGTTACCAACCACCATATAAAGTCCAGAGAAGACGAAGTTGCCTGAAGGAGGAGAGTTTACTAGAAACTAACTTCGTTTACCCTTTTTTTTCTGTGGATTAATTGTTAGTAGAGGACCTTGTGCATTTCAGGTAAAATAACAACCCAATGTTTATATCCCAGGATAAATTAGCTAGCAACAGCAAGCTAGCTAAATTGCCATACATTTATGCTTTTCATCCTGTCCCCAAATTAATATAGTTGGTTGAGATATTTCAACCTGCGTGTCCTAATCGCGTCTGGTGTGGATGGACAAAATCAACATGCACACGTGGGCGTGCGAGCGGTCTGGTCAGCATGTTAGATATAGATAAAAGGAAAAAGTGTGGGGGGGTGTTGTGTGTTTGGATTCTGTTGGCTCATCTGCATGAAGCCTCTGGGGAATTGAAAGGTGCAGGTGTGAAAGTGTGTGTGTGTGCCTGTATCGTATGTGTGCGTCTCCCTTTTTCCCCCCCAAGTGACAATGGTAGGCTGTGTGTGGGGGGGAACTGGACGGTAAGGATAAGGCTGGATTAGTAGAAGACAACCACATACCAGGCTGCGTTAACAACGCGAGTGCGCGCGCACACACACACACACACACACACACACACACACACACACACACACACACACACACACACACACAGACGGCCACATGCAAACAACTTCTTACAAAATCATGACTCACGCGTTTGCACATTTACGTTGCAAATGCTCCTTCAAATCTAACGTGTACACACTACACTGATTTACCACACACTCCAGTACATCTACTGTACACCGGGATGAACCCTCTGATACACTACTCAAACAGGTAAAGGTCACAGTGAATAAAAGAGCAGGAGGCGGCTGAGGAGGAGATGATTGTGGACTACAGGAAAAAGAGGACCGAGCACACCCCCATTCTCATCGACGGGGCTGCAGTGGAGCAGGTTGAGAGTTTCAAGTTCATTGGTGTCCACAACACCAACAAACTAACATGGTCCAAGCACACCAAGACAGGCGTGAAGAGGGCACAACAAAACCTATTCCCCCTCAGGAGACTGAAAAGATTTGGCATGGTTCCTCAGATCCTCAAAAGGTTCTACAGCTGCACCATCGAGAGCATCCTGACTGGTTCCTGCCATCCAGGACCTCTATACCAGGCGGTGTCAGAGGAAGGCCCTAAAAATTGTCAAAGACTCTAGCCACCTTAGTCATAGACTGTTCTCTCTGCTACCGCCTGGCAAGCGGCACCGGAGCGCCAAGTTCTAGGTCCAAGAGGCTTCCAAACAGCTTCAACCCCCAAGCTATAAGACTCCTGAACATCTAATCAAATGGCTACCCAGACTATGTATTGAGACCCCCCCCCCCCCTCTTTTACACCGCTGCTACTCTCTGTTGTTATCATCTATGCATAGTCACTTTAATAACTCTACCTACATGTAAATATTACCTCAACAAACCGGTGCCCCCGTACATTGACTCTGTACCGGTACCCCCCTGTATATAGTCTCGCTATTGTTATAGCGAGACTATATACCATTTACTGCATTAATGGTTAGGGGCTCGTAAGTAAGCATTTCACTGTAAGTTGTTCTATATAAATCATAAAATTTGATGATGCCGCTAAAGACAGCAGAGGCGATGAACTGTTGTCAACTGACTAACAAGCTCAGACTTCAGGACTACAGCATCTCGCCAACCCTGTGCCTGCTGCTTCCCAGATCCCATTAGTCCTAGTTCCTTCTGGTTCTTCCAGTGGAATTAAGCCAAAACAGTCCCCATGGGGGTTCCAGTGGAATTGCCATGCCAGTTGTCTGACAGGAATATCAGTGACTACCGGTAGGCTACTGTATTTATACCAGCCAGCCCTCCGTATGCTGAGCCTGTTTACACTGGGGATGGGCTGTTTAGACCTTTAGTTTAAGTTACGGTTGCTAGAGAGAGAGGTGGTTAGTTTCCATCTCCTCAGGTCAGGAGGGGGAAGAGAAAGAGAGCGGGGAGGAAGAGAAAGAAACAGAAAGCGAGGGGGGAGGAAGAGGAGATTGATGAGGGGGAGGAACATCGCTGGGCAGATCTCTGGGCCTGATAGCGCAGAGGTGGAGGAACAGAGTGGAGCGGCCGTGAGAATCAAGCCGAGGGATAAACACGTCACCCAGTGCTTTGGCTCAGCCCACTCTCACTTTCCACTCAGCAGTGGAGGAGAAGAGGGCTAGATACACACAAACCATGTACAGCTCTGGCCACACAGACACACGCAGTCCCCGTTTCACAACTGCCACAAATAGGTTACACACGCAAACAGAGGCTCACTCTCAAAGCACACATAGGCCTGACCACAGGCTGACTGTTTCCCCACATGCCATAAACAGTCAGTTACACCCTGATAGCACGCACACATTGGAACCATTTCACACTTGCCACACAGAGACACTTCCAGTCAACTCACACATAGTTGACTGGAAGTCCCAGACACGCACAACTCACCTGCACCAAAAAGATGATGAGGAAGTAGAAATTGGCGATTCTTCTGAACTGTTCAAACAGATTCTTTGGCAGGAAGTTCCACACCGTGTACTGGAAAGACAAGGAGGGAGTGAGAGAGTGCACCAGTGAAATGACATGAGAATGAAAAGCACAAGTTCGCAACACAACATAGGCCTACCCAGTGAATCCTCGGTCTCTGCAAACCAATACTTTTCTGTTCTTTGACATCAACCTCTTGTCAGGGTAGAGGACTAGTAGGCTATAGGAAGAAAGGCTAAGCTAGGAAAAGGATTAGCGGCATTCAATATTCATTAGTTCCTTCCGGCTCGGTCTCTGTACTCAGTGAGACGGCGCTAGTGCTGCCTTTCTAAACTGCCTGTGACCCAGTCCTCCTCTCAGCCCTCGGGGGCCTGCAGGTATTCCGTTGATTCGGATTAGAGATTTATCTCCTTAATTCACCCAGCGCTGAATAGAGAGCAGATTACCTTATCAAGTTGGTGGCAGATGGTGTTTTTTTTAGTTTTTTTTTAAGTGGGCATAACAGTTGATATTCAACACAGAAGCTGACGCAACACTTATCTTGCCAAATCCATGAGACGGCCCAACAATGCCCCGGTAGTAACTAACACGCCGGACTAAAACATGTGCGCGCACACACACACACACAAACAGTGTTGAGAGGGGAATGTAGAAGAATGTCTTTGCAAGGAGACAGTGCTTAAATGCAGCAGTAGCAGAAAGAGACCATCTCATTTTGCCAGAGAGAAAAGAGTGAGGGGAAAGTAATCAGAGGGGGAGCATGAGTGAGGAGGGCAGGGAGGGAGAGAATATAAAGCGAGCGAGAGATGGCGCAGAGTGAGTAGAGGAGGGGAAAGGAGAAAGAGAAGGAGCGTCGAGGGAGTTGTAAGGAACAGAATGATGAAAGGCAGGCGCGTGGTAGAAGTGTAAACACTACAGCCAGGGTAACACAGGAGGACGAGAGACATTGATTGGCCCATTCCCAGTGGGACCCTCTGCGCTACTATAAATCCCACTCTCTCCCCCCGGTCCTTCCTCCCCCTCCTCTACATGATTCTAAACCCCCAGCCAGCCCTCCTCCTCAGACTCACACCCCTAGCCCTGATTTGGGGGGGGGGGGGGGGGCTCATATTGAATTGCCCACCCTGCCTCCTGGTACATTTAATAGTAGCAGTGTATTTCACGGCCACAGACAGAGCTCTCCCGAGACAAATAATGGCCTTCCATTTGGGGAGGAAGACGAGCATGTGGAGAGGGAGCTAAAGAAGACTGCCATTGGGATTCATGACGTGGAGAGAGAGAGAGAGTCGGTGGTGCATAGGTGAGAGTGGGACAGGTGAAAATATTCAAGCATGTGCCGAAACGTCAAAAACGCAGACAAGTATCCACTTGTCCGTTTTACGGTGTTGTGCAGACCGCAGGTCGATGGTGTAAAAAACATGGCAGTATATATTACCTTGGAAGAGACAATCCTGTTGTCACAGAACTTGGGGGGGATGAAAGCGTCGGTGGCGGGACAGGGCCGGTGGCCTACATAGATGGTCCTGCTGTCTACCCTCCTCTCGTCCCTACCAAACTGTACAGAGATGGAGAGACAGAATTAGAAGACAAATTCAAAGCCACACACACACACAGTAAATATATTGCTTCAGCAGATATTTAGACTCAACACTGGAACATAGAGGCTAGAAATGTATATTGTATACAGTCTCCTAATACAATGAGCCAGTAGACTAAACACTGGGGGAAATGTGCATCAAGTTCAACACAAAGAGGTCTTGCGCATCACTTCCAAGGTTGGTAAATGAAGATGTAGTCCACATTAACACATGGGGAGGAAAACAAAAATCAATGAAAACAGTGATACCGCTCTCACCTCTACGATACCACAAACCAGGAAGAATGCCTTTCCTTAACATGCAAGTCTTGCTTAGTCTTTCTAGTCTTTAATATAAATTCAAATCAAGGCCATGAACTAAAATATAATATTATCCAGACGGAGGTGCAGAAATAATTACAAAGGCTCTTTCCAAACTTCAAAATGCAGTGGAGCACCAAAAAGGCTGTTTAACACAAGCCAAGGTCTCACAGGGGACAACGGCAAGTATGACATGGGTCAATTGGCCAAAATGGAGGGTGCACTAGTCCTGTAATGAGTTTCATTTCTTCCCTCTAAGGTGGAGAGTTATTGATGATTAGCCAGTTATAAAGCGCTGCCCCCTGGGGAGAAGCGACTGCTCACGCCAGATTTATGAGCGCAGTTATCTCCAGCGCAGATATAGACTGAGGAGGAGGAGGCGGTGCCTCATTTCAAATCAAACTATTGGTCATGTACACATTTCAGCAGATGTTATAGCGGGTGCAGCGAAAAGCTTATGTCACTAGCTCCTAACAATACAGTAAAACATCAAACTGTACACAAATAATCAAACGTTTCATTAACAAACAAAAAATAAAGATCAGCCTCCCGAGTGGTGCGTCGTTCTAAAGGCACTGCATCGCAGTGTTGCAGCGTCACTACAGCCTGGGGTTCGGGCCGGTTGGCTGCAGGCTGACTTTGGTTGTCAGTCGAACCGCGTTTCCTCCAACACGTCGGTGCAGCTGGCTTTCCGGGTTAAGCGAGCGCGTGTTAAAAAGCGTGGTTTGGTGGGTCATGTTTCAGAAGACCCACGACTCGACCGTTGCCTCTCCCGAGCCCGTTGGGGAGCTGCAGCGATGAGACAAGATCGTAAATCATGAAATTGGGGAGAAAAGGAGGTAAAAAATAATAATAATTAAATTTAAAAAAAAAAAATTAATGAAGAAATGTCAGGAAACAAATCCAATTAACAACCCAAATAGCACTAACAGTAATCCAAATGCAATCTACACACGTATATATAAAATAAATAAATACAGGATGAATTTACACAAGATATACTAAGAACGGTACAGCAGTAGAAATTACACCTGCTCGTCAAACTTCTCGTTCCAAAATCATGGGCATTACTATGGAGTTAGTCCCTGCATTGCTGCTATAACAGCCTTCACTCTTCTGGGAAGGCTTTCCACTAGATGTTGGAACATTACTCCGGGGAATTGCTTCCATTCAGCAACAAGCATTAGTGATGGGCACTGATGTTGGGCGATTAGGCCTGGCTCACAGCTGGCGTTCAAATTAATCCCAAAGTTGTTCGGTGGAGTTGAGGTCAGGGCTCTGTGCAGGCCAGTCAAGTTCTTCCACCGATCTCCCCAAACCATTTCTGTATGGACCTAGCTTTTTGCACAAGGGCATTCTCCAAACTGTTCCCCAAACTTGGAAGCACAGAATCGTCTAGAATGTCATTGTATGCTGTAGCGTCAAGATCTCTTCAATGGAGCTAGGGGGCCTAGCCCGAACCATGACTATACAGTTGGCACTACGCATTCGGGCAGGAAGTGTTCTCCTGGCACCCGCCAAACTCAGATTCAGCCGTTGGACTGCCAGATGGTGAAGCGTGATTCATCACTCCTGAGAACGCGTTTCCACTGCTCCGGAGTCCAATGGCGGTGAGCTTAACACCACTCCTGCCGACACTTGGCATTGCGCATGGTGATGTTAGGCTCGTCTGCTGCTGCTCGCCCACGGAAACCCATTTCATGAAGTGCCCAACAAACAGTTGTGCGGATGTTACTTCCAGAGACAGTTTGGAACTTGGTAGTGAGTGTTTCAACCAAGGACAGACAATTTTTACATGCTACGGCACTCTGCGGTCCTGTTCTGTGATCTTGTGTGGCCTACCACTTCATGGCTGAGCCGTTGTTTCTCCTAGACGATTCCAAATAACAATAACAGCACTTAGTTGACTGGTGCAGCTCTAGTTGGGCAGAAATTTTACTAACTGTATTGTTGGAAAGGTGGCATCCTCGATTGTATACACTTGTCAGCCTAGGGTTTGGCTGAAATAGCCAAATCCACATACTTTGATATATATTTTGTACAGCGAATTCGGAAGGATTCAGCCCCCGTGAC
This sequence comes from Salmo trutta, assembly GCF_901001165.1. Classification (NCBI taxonomy): domain Eukaryota; kingdom Metazoa; phylum Chordata; class Actinopteri; order Salmoniformes; family Salmonidae; genus Salmo; species Salmo trutta. The sequence continues at coordinate 31,308,350 of NC_042959.1, read as the reverse complement.
TTTTTCCACATTTTGTTACGTTACAGCCTTACTCTAAAATGGATACCATTGTTTCCCCCCCACACAAATCTATACACAATACCCCATAATGACAAAGCAAAAAAAAAAGGTTTAGACATCTGAAAATGTATTAAAAAAATAAAACTCAAATATCACATTTACATAAGCAATGTCCTTGAGCTGGGCAACTCGAGGACATTCAGACTTGTTCCAAAGCCACTCCTACGTTGTCTTTGCTGTGTGCTTAGGGTCCTTGTCCTCTTTGAAGGTGAACCATCACCCCAGTCTGAGGTCCTGAGTGCTCTGGAGAAGGTTTTCATCAAGGATCTATGTACTTGGCTTCGTTCATCCATCCCTTGATCCTGACTAGTCTCCCAGTCCCTGCCACTGAAAAAAAAACATACCCACAGCATTAGGCTGCCACCGCGCTTCACCGTAGGGATGGTATTGGCCAGGTGATGAGTGGTGCCTGGTTTCCTCCAGACATGACGCTTGGCATTCAGGTCAAAGAGTTCAATCTTGGATTCATCAGACCAGAGAATCTTGTTTCTCATGGTCTGGGAGTCCTTTAGGTGCTTTTTGGCAAACTCCAAGCGGGCTGTCATGTGCCTCTTACTGAGGAGTGGCTTCCGACTGGCCACTACCATAAAGGCCTACTTGGTGGAGTGCTGCAGAGATGGTTGTCCTTCTGGAAGGTTCTCCCATCTTCAGAGTTCCTCTGTGGAGCTCTGTCAGAGTGCCCATCGGGTTCTTGGTCACCTCCCTGACCAAGGCCCTTCTCCCCAGATTGCTCAGTTTGGCCGGGCAGCCAGCTCTAAGAACAGTCTTAGTGGTTCTAAACTTCTTCCACTTAAGAATGATGGATGCCACTGCGCTCTTGGGGACCTTTAATACATAAATATTTTGGTAACTTTCCCCAGATCTGTGCCTTGACACAATCCTTTCTCAGAGCACTACAGACAATTCCCTCGACCTCATGGCTTGGTTTTTGCTCTTTTACATTTAAGTCATTTAGCAGACGCTCTTATCCAGAGCGACTTACAGTAGTGAATGCATACATTTCATGCATTTCTTTGTACTTCCCCCCCCATGGGAATTGAACCCACAACCCTGGCGTTGCACACACCATGCTGGCATTGCAAACACCATGCTCTACCAACTGAGCCACAGGGAAGGCCCCAGGTCCACAATATGTTCTGCTCTGACATACACTGTCAACTGTGGGACCTTATATAGACAGGTGTGTGCCTTTACAAATCATGTCCAATCAATTGAATTTACCACAGTTGGATGCCAATCAAGTTGTAGAAACATCAAGGATGATCAATGGAAACAGGATGCTCCTGAGCTCAATTTCAAGTTTCATAGCAAAGGGTCTGAATACTTATGTTAAAAAAAAAAAAAAAAACATTTGCAAAAATGTACAAAAACCCATTTTAGATTTGTCATTGTGGGGTATTGGGTGTAGATTGATGAGGAAAACATTTTATTTACCATATTTTTGAATAAGGCACCAACATAACAAAACGTGGAAAAAGTCAAGGGGTCTGCATACTTTCCCAATGCACTGTATTAGACAGAGCTTTGCCAAGAATTCAGTATTTAAATACAGTTGAAGTCGGAAGTTTACATACACCTTAGCCAAATAAGTTAACTCAGTTTTTCACAATTCCTGACATTTAATCGTAGTAAAAATTCCCTGTCTTAGATCAGTTAGGATCACCACTTTATTTAAAAAATGTCAAAATAATAGTAGAGAGAATAAATGTCAGCTTTTATTTCATTCATCACATTCCCAGTGGGTCAGAAGTTTACATACACTCAATTAGTATTTGGTAGCATTCATTGCCTTTAAATTGTTTAACTTGGGTCAAACGTTTCGGGTAGCCTTCCACAAGCTTCCCACAATAAGTTGGGTGAATTTTGGCCCATTCCTCCTGACAGAGCTGGTGTAACTGAGTCAGGTTTGTAGGCCTCCTTGCTCGTACATGCTTTTTCAGTTCGGCCCACAAATTGTCTATGGGATTGAGGTCAAGGCTTTGTGATGGCCACTCCAATGCCTTGACCTTGTTGTCCTTAAGCCATTTTACCACAACTTTGGAAGTATGCTTGGGGTCATTGTCCATTTGGAAGATCCATTTGTAACCAAGCTTTAACTTCCTGACTGATGTCTTGAGATGTTGCTTCAACATATCCAATTTTCCTCCATCATGATGCCACCCCCGTGCTTCACGGTTGGGATGGTGTTTTTCGGCTTGCAAGCCTCCCCCTTTTTCCTCCAATATATAACGATGGTCATTATGGCCAAACAGTTCTATTTTTATTTCATCAGACCAGAGGACATTTCTCCAAAAAGTACAATCTTTGTCCCCATGTGAAGTTGCAAACCGTAGTCTTGCTTTTTTAAATGGCGGTTTTGGAGCAGTGGCTTCTTCCTTGCTGAGCAGCCCTTCAGGTTATGTCGATATAGGACTTGTTTTACTGTGGATATAGATACTTTTGTACCTGTTTCCGCCAGCATCGTCACAAGGTCCTTTGCTGTTGTTCTGGGATTGATTTGCACTTTTCGCATCATAGTACGTTCATCTCTAGGAGACAGAACGCATCTCCTTCCTGAGCGGTACGACAGCTGCATGGTCCCATGGTGTTTATCCTTGCATACTATTGTTTGTACAGATGAATGTGGTACCTTCAGGCATTTGGAAATGTCTCCCAATAATGAACCAGACTTGGAGGTCTACAATATTTTCTGAGGTCTTGGCTGATTTCTTTTGATTTTTCCATGATGTCAAGCAAAGAGGCACTGAGTTTGAAGGTAGGCCTTGAAAATGTATCCATAGGTACACCTCCAATTGACTCAAATGATGTCAATTGACCTATCGGAAGCTTCTAAAGCAATAACATAATTTTCTGGAATTTTCCAAGCTGTTTAAAGGCTCAGTCAACTTAGTGTATGTAAACTTCTGACCCACTAGAATTGTGATACAGTGAATTATAAGTGAAATAATCTGTCCAAACAATTGTTGGAAAAATGACTTGTGTCATGCACAAAGTAGAGGTCTTAACCGACTTGCCAAAACTATAGTTTGTTAACAAGAAATTTGTGGAGTGGTTGAAAAAGGTGTTTTAATAACTCCAACCTAAGTGCATGTAAACGTCCGACTTCAACTGTATATATCTATAAACAGTAACTTACATTTACATTTTAGTCATTTAGCAGACGCTCTTATCCAGAGCGACTTACAGTAGTGAATGCATACATTTCATACATTTTTATTTTATGTACTGAAATGTGATGTACAGTAGTATAGATATTAGAATGAGATGTGGCGAATACAGCATTTAAATACACAGTACAAAACCCCATGGCAAAATTTTAAGAATTGTGTCAAATTAGCTCACACACACACTATGGACAGTATGTGAATAGAAAAGGTGTACAGCAGTAGTTATGTAGGATGAGCCATGACACCAACCCACTGTGCTCTGTTGACCAAGGCCACATGACTGCTCACATGTCAGAGAGAGGACAGAGTCAGGGTGGGAGACCTCGGTACACAGGGTCAGCAGGCAGAACACCAGCCTTCCCGTTTCCCCCAGCACAAGGTCACTGGTAAACCGGTAATTCATCTTCCTTAAAATGACAGCCTGGGTGAAAAACAAGGCAAGAGCTAGAGTGTAAGGAAGACTCTTCTCCCCCCAGCCAACCAGGGACTATGCAGGCAGGCCACGTGGGAGAACCAACTTATCAAGGGCATTCGTTCGCTCTCTTTACCATGGGCTTGGGCTGAGCAGCCACCTCCTCCTCTGGGGAACAGATGAGACAGGGCGTGCTAGTACTCCCCCATCCACCCTCCATTCTCCACTTAACTGGAGACGACACCCCGTCTTTACCTCTGGCCAATGATTTCCCAACCACTGACTCTTATAGCACCTCCACTCAACAACAGACCCCGCCCCCACCCAAAGCCCCAGACCATACATTGTGGTGGCTAAAAGCACAAGCTCCACAGCTATTCCAGATGGAGGGAATTATTAAGGCTATCCAGCTCCAGGATCTCTAATGCACTGGGGCCAGGGCCATGTGTGCTGTTCACAGCCGCCACTGACAGACAGCTGATCTCATCCTGGACCAGTGCCACGGTACCTTGGAAGTGTGAACAAAGGCCATCTGGATACAGCGCCGTCCACCGACTATACTGGGGGCAGGTTAGATCAAAGCACAGACTTGAGTCTGGGGAGCCTCATTAGCTATGCATATGAGGAAAAACAGCCTACCTAAGACAGACGCTTATGCAGTCACTTGCTTCTCATTAAAAGGTTGAGTGAAATTCCCCAAAGCAAATCTCTCCCTGTGGAGAAATTCTGATGCAGACATTACTTCTGCTTCCCAGTCCGGGAAGAGCCAAGAGATTACATAATGCTCCATCAGGCATGAGAGACAGGCAGTGTTGTTCGCACCCCAGTGTGTCCGTCAAACCTGTAATCCACTGCACGACAGGCATAGCATACCGCTCCTCCAACAGCCACCAGGAAAATGAGGGGAGAGAGGAAGCACAACCGGATCCAAGGACAAAAACACATCCAGGTTTTTTAGCAAACAGGAAATAGGCCTAGTAACTCAAACCTTATGTAGACCACACTACGGATTAGGGAGCCAAAGCTCATCTTATTCTTAACAGTTCCCCCTCCGAGGGATCCTCCAGTTACTCAGTGAAGTACACTTCAAAATGGCTTCTTCCATCCTAATAACACCAGTAAAGATTGACAACACAAGTGAAGACAACATATTCCTGAAGACAGAACACTGGGGTAAAGGGCAGCACAGAAACTAAATCACACACACACACACACACACACACACACACACACACACACCTACCCTCCCTGGACAATGCAAATGTCTCGCTGCAAATAAAAGGAACAATTTACAAAACAAATTAGCCTTGAAGTGGCGAATCTCAGTGAGCTCAGCTTCGATTGGAGAGCCACAGACCTCTGTGGGTTAGTTATCGATATCCTATTTTAAAAAAAAATGTTTTTATCTGCATCCGTCTCTCTCTGGGAGTAATTAACCACGAGAGCAAAGTTGTTGCAAACGCTGCCCCAAGGTTACGGCCACAGTATGTAAACACAGACTGGGGATTTAAAGTTAAAATGAAGAAGTTACTGAAACAGCCAAACTGGATTTCCTGGACGTAGACCGACACATAAAGACACTTCAGAGAATACAAATCATGTCTTAGTAAAATGATATGGATTATTATAAAAAGGACAGGTCCAGTGAGAAGCCCCAAGGGTCTGCTAGATAAGGACAGCTGCTTTGAATGTTTTAACTGAAATTAAGTCGATGACCAGAGGGTCAGACCATAGGGCCAAATACATTTTTGCATTGTTATGTGATCGCAATACTCATCTCCAAAAAAACAGTGCACCTGAGGCCACGCTATCTATATATCTATTCCTTCTGCTACATACATACATACATACATACATACATACAGTTGAAGTCGGAAGTTTACATACACTTAAGTCGGAGTCATTAAAACTCGTTTTTCAAACACTCCACAAATGTCTTGTTAACAAACTGTAGTTTTGGCAAGTCGGTTAGTACAACTACTTTGTGCACGACACAAGTAATTTTTCCATCAATTGTTTACAGACAGATTTCACTTATAATTACACCAGCTCTGTAAGGAGGCATGAGCCAAAATTCACCCAACTTATTGTGGGAAGCTTGATGAAGGCTCCCGAAACGTTTGACCCAAGTTAAACAATTTAAAGGCAATGAATGCTACCAAATACTAATTGAGTGCATGTAAACTTCTGACCCACTGGGAATGTGATGAAAGAAATAAAAGCGGAAATAAATTATTCTCTACTATTATATTTCACATTCTTAAAATAAAGTGGTGATCCTAACTGACCTAAAACAAGGAATTTTTTTTCTAGGATTAAATATCAGGATATGTGAAAAACTGAGTTTAAAAGTATTTGGCTAAGGTGCATGTAAACTTCAACTGCATATGGGACGGTAAGGAAAAAGACAAATTGATGAAATTATAGGCAGACAAGGCAGTTCAAAGCCAATAATGCAAGGCTGCAAAAGCAAGCGTATAGTAAAATTTGCCAGGGCGTCAATGTTCGACAGTAGATGAAAACGCATTAGTTAAAATATGGAGACGAGATCAATAAAACAAGCATGGAACGTTCAATTGAGCCGAGACCCAACTGCTGGGAAATAAACAGTGCATTAGAGGATTGGGTAGAGCTCCCAATTTAACATCATTAGATGATGCTTTAAAAAGGAAATTAGGGACACATTGTAAAACGGGCACGGGCTGGTACGGGAAGAAAAACGCACGCCATTCTAAACAGAACGCTGTATTCAGCTGTTGCCAAACCCCGGATGATGTATTCAGTCTGACGACACCGTGCCCTGTCACAACATCTCACCAGTAACTGACCAGTGAAATCACAACCACAATGTTCCTGTTACGGACAAAAAAATAAATACATAAAGGCCTTCCCCCCCTCCCCCCCCAATACCTAGAATAGGTTAAATGTCTTTACAGACTAGTTTCGAATTTTGGTTAATTAATTTCTCAATACATGAACTGGCGAGATAGTGTACAAGGGCAGCTTGAGTTGTTTTGATGCCTCACTAACGTACCAACGCGTCTAGTCACCCGTGATAGACTTAATATTTATTACATGCGACTTGTTTCTGACTCTGCTGTCATTAAATGCAGTGTGGTTATGGTGCTGCAACCAAGACAAATTCAAGCACAGCCTAATGGCTTGCATCACGCGTTTCGTCTGAATTCCCTTGACCTTCATATTGCTGCTTAGCCTATAGGTGTATAATATAGTACATTGTCTGCGCTCAAGATAAGCCTCTACTGATTATGCTACTGGCAGTGTAGTGTGCATGGTTTAACTTTGAGCAGAGCTCTCCTCCCCTTCCTGAAAAGCCATGCCTGCTTGGCAGTCGGCCACCACGATGCGAAACGCAGAGCAGATAACTACTCCTGGAGACCAGCAGATGACAATGGCATGGTGCTTTTATCACAGCCACACTGCAATCCACACTGCCAAAACTAACCTGGGTCCACTCAGCGAAGGAGAAGAGTAGCACTCTTTATGGCCAACTGACAACACAAAAACACCCTCACAAAAATAAAAAACAAGCAAGCGCGCTAGGACACACTTTAAAATGATATAATCAGCTGCCCAGAGAAATAGACGGGCTTGCTGCTTCCGACGCCTGAATTTCCAAGTGAAATTGACAGAAGGCTGGCTGGGGGGTGCGGGGTTGCTCAGGTCAAGTAGGGGGAAGAGAGAGCAGCAGCAGCTATGAGCTCCTGAACACATTCCTAAAGTGGATACAGGCTGTTGTCACTTGGTCTCTGTGAGCGAGTGCACATGACAAGTGGCTTGTGGAGACCTGGGAAGAGTGGGCCCTGATATCATGATGTACTCTAACAGTATAAAAAGCCTGTGACTGCAGGTGCTATTGGAGGTCAGAAAAATAATATTCTGTAGAACAGAGGGCGTCTCTGGATTTGTTTTGCATGTTATTTGCCTGGATATGGTGAATGATTTTGTGAGCAAATCAGCTGTTGGTTGCTACATAAACAGGTCTGTTGCAGCAATTAAAAAAATTAAGAAATAAGAATTCTAAGACAAAAATAAGTCAATTTAAAAAAAGTTAGCAATGACACTTAATGTTTAAGGTAAAAAACATATCAGGAATTAAATGTAGTCAGGATGTATTCCTTGTTGGTTGTGTAAACTAAATACAAGAGAACAAAACATAACATGGCCAGTCCCCTCAAAGCCCTCTATTGTAAAATGCAATCATAAGCTTGTTGCTGATACTGTATAAGCCTCATAAGGAATGTCACAATCTCTTACTTGCACGTCTAATGACGTGTGAAGTGCAGGCCATGGAGAGAGGGAACACTGGAGACCAACTAGTGTACTTCTTTATGTCCTGCACGTGCCCCAACGACACCCGCGTTTGACTACTCGGAGAGCAAAGGTAGCAGCGCTGAACCATAGCAGTGTTAATATTTAAAATCAGAGCATCTATTTCAAATAGTTCCAGACGGAACAAAAAAACAAAAAAAAAAGTAGATTAAAAGGAAGCAACTTCCTCATACAGAGGAAATGGAGGACCGCCAATGTAAACACCAGTACAGCAGCTTCATTGTTAGCCCCACAGGAAACAACACTCACGTAGGCCTGTGTGTGTGTGTGTGTGTGTGTGTGTGTGTGTAGGGCGTCACCAGGTCTCGATTTATGATTAACTTGTTTAGGCCTGGTCTGACTAAACAGCCACTTATCTTGACAAGGTGTCCTACTCTATATTACAGCGGTTACTTCCAAGGGAGTAGGAGACTAGGTCACTACAAGGCTAGCTCACCTGCCATTTAGGCTAGTACACAACTTGCCCTCAGCCACAGGGAAACGGGAGGGGAGGAAACCCCGGAACAAGAAAGCAGATTGAAAATGGTGCAATGAGTACACATGGAGAACATGAAGGAAAAAAACAAACAGCCAAGAATATACAAACTGACTGAACTACGTTTTGCTTAACAACCGTTTTTAGTGAACAATACATAGTCAAAACACAAGTAGCCCATTTCAAATGTGGCGACTAATGCAAACGGAATTCATCAAGAGATGGGGATGACTACAGTGAGGGAAAAAAGTATTTGATCCCCTGCTGATTTTGTACGTTTGCCCACTGACAAAGAAATGATCAGTCTATACATTTAATGGTAGGTTTATTTGAACAGTGAGAGACAGAATAACAACAATTTAAAAAAATCCAGAAAAACACATGTCAGAAATGTTATAAATTAATTTGCATTTTAATGAGGGAATAAGTATTTGACCCCCTCTCAATCAGAAAGATTTCTGGCTCCCAGGTGTCTTTTATACAGGTAACGAGCTGAGATTAGGAGCACACTCTTAAAGGGAGTGCTCCTAACCGCAGCTTGATACGTGTATAAAAGACACCTGTCCACAGAAGCAATCAGATTCCAAACTCGCCACCATGGCCAAGACCAAAGAGCTCTCCAAGGATGTCAGGGACAAGATTGTAGACCCACAAAAGGCTGGAATGGGCTACAAGACCATCGCCAAGCAGCTTGGTGAGAAGGTGACAACAGTTGGTGCGATTATTCACAAATGGAAGAAGCGCAAAAGAACTGTCAATCTCCCTCGGCCTGGGGCTCCATGCAAGATCTCACCTCGTGGAGTTGCAATGATCATGAGAACGGTGAGGAATCAGCCCAGAACTACACAGGAGGATCTTGTCAATGATCTCAAGGCAGCTGGGACCATAGTCACCAAGAAAACAATTGGTAACACACTACGCCGTGAAGGACTGATATCCTGCAGCGCCCTCAAGGGCCCCCTGCTCAAGAAAGCACATATACATGCCCGTCTGAAGTTTGCCAATGAACATCTGAATGATTCAGATGACAACTAGGTGAAAGTGTTGTGGTCAGATGAGACGAAAATGGAGCTCTTTGGCATCAACTCAACTTGCCGTATTTGGAGGAGGAGGAATGCTGCCTATGACCCCATGAACACCATCCCCACCGTCAAACATGGAGATGGAAACATTATGCTTTGGGGATGTTTTTCTGCTAAGGGGACAGGACAACTTCACCGCATCCAAGGGACGATGGACGGGGCCATGTACCGTCAAATCTTGGGTGAGAACCTCCTTCCCTCAGCCAGGGCATTGAAAATGGGTATTCCAGCATGACAATGACCCAAAACACACAGCCAAGGCAACAAAGGAGTGGCTCAAGAAGAAGCACATTAAGGTCCTGGAGTGGCCTAGCCAGTCTCCAGACCTTAATCCCATAGAAAATCTGTGGAGGGAGCAGAAGGTTCGAGTTGCCAAACATCAGCCTCAAAACCTTAATGACTTGGAGAAGATCTGCAAAGAGGAGTGGGACAAAATCCCTCCTGAGATGTGTGCAAACCTGGTGGCCAACTACAAGAAACGTCTGACCTCTGATTGCCAACAAGGGTTTTGCCACCAAGTACTAAGTCATGTCTTGCAGAGGGGTCAAATACTTATTTCCCCTCATTAAAATGCAAATCAATTTATAACATATTTGACATGCGTTTTTCTGTATGTTTGTTATTCTGTCTCTCACTGTTCAAATAAACCTACCATTAAAATTATAGACTGATCATTTCTTTGTCAGTGGGCAAACATACAAAATCAGCAGGGGATCAAATACTTTTTTCCCCCTCACTATAAGTGCGAAAACTGCTCAATTATAAAGCAAATCTGCTCAATTATAAAGCAAATCTGCTAGGTAACAGTGAGTGCATAATGTTTTTAAACAGGCAACACATGAGGCACCAACGCTGCTATTCACTGCAGTACTTGTGCTGGCACTCCTCTCTCACGCACTACCACTTTCACCATCCGACTACCTCTTGCACTTGCTTTCTCCTATTCACTCAGTTTCAAAATCACATTCACCTACTCACCTGGTCCTTAGTTATTTTCTTTATAGTATTTACTAAACTAAACAAATTAACCAACAATGCAGTTAAGAAAAATAAGTTAAGAGCATTTCACTGTAAGGTCTACACCTATTGTATTCGGCGCATGTGACATATAAACATTGGATTTGGATTCATTTACAGGCTCCAGCCAATGGTTTCCAACAGACTTCAAACCTTGCGTCTATGATTAGCCTACAGTTTAGACTGTGTGGCTGAGAGACGTCGTACCATCATGACACCATGGTGTCACCGGCATCACTGGTTCACCCACAAAAGGGCCATTGTAGTTCCTATGCCTCTCCTGACTGCCATTCGCAGACAGTGCTGAGTAGCACCATAGTTTATTATTAGGACAATGGAAATTTGAAATTGAAGGACCGGTTCGTCCTAAGGAGCTGCTGTTGAATGGAAAAGGCCCATTGTTCCAGTAGCGTCACAGCAAGCTGCAGCAAGCGGACAGTGAACTGTAGGTGTATTGTGGACTGGCCTGCATTACACCGAGGTGGAAGGAAACTATGCAAGACATCACTTTGGGATCCACCTAGAGCAGTCTAGTAAGCTATTGACAGATGTGCTGCTGACTATGGGGGGAATGTTTTTCCAAGACCTTAGACATCCCTGTTGTGAGACGATAGGCCTAACAGCTGGCCTTAAGAAATAAATGAATTTTCTTGAAAAGGGAGATTGACAAGAATCACACAGGATGTGCGTACTAGGGGCGTAAAGACTCACAGATAAACATTTTAACTGGGGACCTACAGTTGAAGTCGGAGGTTTACATACACTTACGTTGGAGTCATTAAAACTAGTTTTTCAAACACCCCACAAATTTCTTGTTAACAAACTATAGCTCTGGCAAGTCGGTTAAGACATCTACTTTTTGCATGACAAGTAAATTTTCCAACAATTGTTTAGACAGATCATTTCACTTAATCACAATTCCAGTGGGTCAGAAGTTTACATACACTAAGTTGACTGAGCCTTTAAACAGCTTGGAAAATTCCATAAAATTATGCCATGGCTTTAGAAATTTCTGATAGCCTAATTGACATCATTTGAGTCAATTGGAGGTGTACCTGTGGATGCATTTCAAGGCCTACCTTCAAACTCAGTGCCTCTTTGCTTGACATCATGGGAAAATCAAAAGAAATCAGCCAAGACCTCAGAAAAACAATTGTAGACATCCACAAGTCTGGTTGATCCTTGGGAGCAATTTCCAAACGCCTGAAGGTACCACGTTCATCTGTATAAACAATAGTACGCAAGTATAAACACCATGAGACCACGCAGCCGCCATACCGCTCAGGAAGGAGACGGTTCTGTCTCCTAGAGATGAACGTACTACGGTGCGAAAAGTGCAAATCAATTCCAGAACAACGGCAAAGAACCTTGTGAAGATGCTGGAGGAAACCGGTACAAAAGTCTCTATATCCACAGTAAAATGGTGTCCTATATTGACATAACCTGAAAGGCCGCTCAGCAAGGAAGAAGCCACTGCTCCAAAACTACCATAAAGCCAGACTACAGTTTGCAACTGCACATGGGGACAAAGATCGTACTTTTTGGAGAAATGTCCTCTGGTCTGATGAAACAAAAATAGAACTGTTTGGCCATAATGACCATCGTTATGTTTGGAGGAAAAAGGGGGAGGCTTGCAAGCCGAAGAACACCATCCCATCCGTGAAGCACGGGGTGACAGCATCATGTTGTGGGGGTGCTTTGCTGCAGGAGGGACTGGTGTACTTCACAAAATAGATGACATCATGAGGGAGGAAAATTATGTGGAAATATTGAAGCAACATCTCAAGACATCAGTCAGGAAGTTAAAGCTTGGTCGCAAATGGGTCTTCCAAATGGACAATGACCCCAAGCATACTTCCAAAGTTGTGGCAAAATGGCTTAAGGACAACAAGGTCAATGTATTGGAGTGGCCATCACAAAGCCCTGTGACCTCAATCCTATAGAAAATGTGTGGGCAGAACTGAAAAAGCATGTGCGAGCAAGGAGGCCTACAAACCTGACTCAGTTACACCATTTCTGTCAGGAGGAATTGGCCAAAATTCACCCAACTTATTGTGGGAAGCTTGTGGAAGGCTACCCGAAACATTTGACCCAAGTTAAACAATTTAAAGGCAATGCTACCAAATACTAATTGAGTGCATGTAAACCTCTGACCCACTGGGAATGTGATGAATGAAATAAATCATTCTCTCCTATTATTCTGACATTTCACATTCTTAAAATAAAGTGGTGATCCTAACTGACCTAATACAGGGAATTTTTACTAGGATTAATTGTCAGGAATTGTGAAAAAACTAAGTTTAAATGTATTTGGCTAAGGTGTTTGTAAACTTCTGAGTTCAACTGTATGCATAAGGTATGAGTGCGTCGGTCTGTGGGACCCAAAACCGATCCAAATGTAGCATGCATACTCAGGAAATCGATTCAAGACGTGACGAATCGCCAGTTCCAATTTTTTGTTGTTGCCAAAATTCATTTATTTTTACATTCTAAAAATCTTGAGTGACAACTGCGTCCTCTCCTTTAGTGTTTAACTAAGCATGTAATTGATCTACAAGTAATTTTGCATGCCGAACAATCCTAGGCAATCAATAGCCTAGTCAAACTGTGCTGACCAACGAGAGGTAGGCCCATTCCTGATCTGTCCACATCTGCGTGTCACCGTCAGCATTCAAATGTTCATAAAATGGCTTGGGCAATATTTGGCTTTATTAATGGAATAAAAAGGTACCCTAAGCTACAGCCAGACAACTCATCTGGCTATACATGCTGATCAGGGCTTAGCCAACACTACATCTTACTTCGTTTGTTCAGGTTCACCGTCAGCAATAGTTTTGCTTGAAACAATCAGTAGCCATAAATGGTCATTTTTTTTATACACAGAGTAAAGTTGAAATGGAAAGTTGTGCTACATATTCATTGGCTAATGTCATAGCTAATTTAAGATACATATTGATACATCACTAGCTGTAATACTTTTAAATCTGTACAAATGTATTAGTGGGCGATGCTCAGATCACCATCACCCCCCTAACCGATAGTGGGGTGGTAGATGCCCAGGTTCCTTTATGGCTCAGTTCAGGTGCCTACATACACCATAGACATCATTTACACACACTCGTCATCATCATCTCAGACACATCCAGCGCAGCTATGGATTATGAATGTGCTCATGCAACAAAATGTTAGTGCATCAACTTGTATCGCGTCGAACCCGAATCGATTCGCTCCTCTAATCAAACCGAAGCGTTTCATACTAAAACATATGATTCCAGTATCATATCGGCACCCATGTATCTACATACGTATCGAATCGTCTTGAAAAAAGGGAGAGACGCACATCCCTAGTAAATACTAATGAGAAGCTGAGAAATTCAAGTGCCACTGTATAAAAGCAATGTAGTCTCCTGCCTCCTGCCTCGAGCGCTACTCCTGATGAAACTGAATAAGGAGGGACATGAAAAGGTTTAGGGAAAAACTAGGGACAAGTGTGTTACATTTTTTTATAAAAAAAGCAGGAAATGCATAAGCACTTTTGTACAATGCTGACCAAAGGCTGTGGTAGTCCAGTCTGCACTGGGTACATATTGTTCCTCAAAAATGTGTCCAAGAGCATGCAGTAGGGTTGGGCGGTATGAAGTTTTTCAAACCGTTTCGAAACCATACCGGGGTATATGGTATTACCAGAAGTGCACACAAGGGGCACTATTTTTAGTTATACAAATATTTAGGTAACATGGATCTTGACCCAGGAGGGGATTAATTGTGTATTTTATAACCAAGAAGCTTGAGTTTGCCATCTAGCCACTTAGCCAGCATGTTAGCAAACCAAATGCTGAATATAATTTATTTGGAACATCTTAGACAGTTCTAAGCAGTGGCGTAGCACACACACCTTCGCAAGGTGGGGTGGCCCCCAACCCAAAACCATTGGTATGTCTAAGTATCCCTGTATATAGCCCAATCCTAGTATGCAGCACCGACTACATATAGCCAACACACAGACACTTAGCAGATGGGCTCTGCTTATAAATATCACTTTTTCCAAGGATAACCGCAGTTCCACAGCATAGGCTACTAATTACAGATTAGTAATATAAAACTGAAAATATGCAATGTACTTTTGAGAAAAAAATTATCTTGGATTCATAAAATGTTTAAGACCTGCCAAAACAAAAGAATGGATTTCTTTGATGATTTAACACTCGAATTGAGGCGTTCGTGGTTTTTCCTTTTTTTAATACATCTAGCCTACAGCAACATTGGCTCAGAATGGGATGGCTCCAAGTCCGCCTTTTCTAGTGCAGGTGTGTTCGTTCAGCTGTCCAGTTAAATTTTGAGCGTCAAGTTATTCTGTAACTAGGCCTAGTTTACAGATCTCCACTGTTATTCACAAGACCGTCCTGTTTAGAAGAGGAAAATGACTCAACCTTTATTCAGCTTGAACCCGAGTCCACAACTTTCTGGTCTCCCAGCCCTGCTGTAGCCTGACTCAGTCAGTACTGGAAGGGGTGACTAATGAATTATTCTCCAGGGTCTTGGATGAAATTCTCTGCACTTCATATTTAAAGACCGGGAAAACTGAAGCATATTTCAAGCAGCACCAGTCACACTAATCTATAATAAAAAGTGTGAATTTAAAGTAGCACAGCCATTACTGGAATATGATTTTCCCTCAAACAAGTGCGTACAAGGAGAGTAAGGGGGGGGGGGTAGGAGCAGCAGACATTACAATGCCTGGTTAAGGTGTCTGATGCTGTTGCCGTAAGCATATTGTATAGGCTGACTCGAATGTGCTGCGCGGTGGCTTTCATCCCGTCGCCACGTCAGGCGCAGGGAGCCATCTGATATGGCGGGAGATATTTGCATCTTAATGCTGACGAGCTTTACATTTTTTTTTTTTTTTTTTTTTAAATCAATCTGCATCTCAGCTACAGCAATTCAGATGTCTATCTTTTATAATGCACCAAGCGCAATTATCCTAAGTTGCATTTGGGGGAAGGGGGGGGGGGGTCATACTGTATATCTAGGGTAGAAAGTATTTACGTTTTTATTTTGACCCCTTTTTCTCCCCAATTTCGTGGTATACAGTTGGTAGTTACAGTCTTGTCCCATTGCCGCAACTCCCCTACAGTCTCGGGAGAGGCGAAAGTCGAGAGCCATGCGTCCTCCAAAACACGACCCTGCCAAGCCGCACTGCTCACTTAACTCAGAAGCCAGCCGCACCAATGTGTCAGAAAAAAAACGCTATCCAGCTGGCGACAGAGGTCAGCTTGCAGCCGCCTTGGCCGCCACAAGGCGTCGCTAAAGCGCGATGGGACAAGGAAATCCCGGCTTGCCAAACCCTCCCCTAACCCAATAGTGCATCGCCTCATGCGTCTCACGGTCATGACCGGCTGTAACACAGCCTGGGATCGAACCCGGGTCTGTAGTGATGCCTCAAGGACTGCGATGCAGTGAATCGGACAGCTGTGCCACTCGGGAGAACCATAAGTATTACAGTTTTCACATACTCTGGATGGAATGAAGGAGACAACTCTCCAGAATGAAAGCATAGAAATCTCCATAATAAAAAGCACTTCATTACATCATTGCTAGAAATGCATGTTTATTGAATAGAAACTGAAACCAGACAGCGAGCGCACAAAGGATATTGGCTACTGAATGGACCATTGTAAAAAAAAAAAAAAACATTTTTTTTTTTAGTGATATTATCCCGAATTCACTTCTGCTGTGCTGTCCTTTGAAACGCTTGTACAACAGCAAAACAAATATCCTTATGTAAGCTATGTACTTGAAGTGAGTGGGGTCAGCTTACTTCATCATGCAGCCAAAAACAGCAAACAGTACCAGTCAAAAGTTTAGACACACCTACAGGTGAAGTCGGAAGTTTACATACACTTGTGACAAAAGCCTGCATATTAGCCTAAACACACTTCTGCTGTGCTGTCCTTTGAAGTCCTTGTACAAATAAACAGCAAAACAGATGTCCTTATGTAAGCTACAGTTGAAGTCGGAAGTTTACATACACTTAGATTGGAGTCATTAAAACTCGTTTTTCAACCACTCCACAAATTTCTTGTTAACAAACTATAGCTTTGGCAAGTCGGTTAGGACATCTACTTTCTGCATTACAAGTAATTATCCCAACAATTGTTTAGACAGCTTATTTCACTGTATCACAATTCCAGGGGGTCAGAAGTTTACATGCACTAAGTTGACTGAGCCTTTAAACAGCTTGGAAAATTCCAGAAAATGATGCGTTGGCTTTAGAAGCTTCTGATAGGTCAATTGACATCATTTGAGTCAATTGGAGGTGTAACTGTGGATGTATTTCAAGGCCTACCTTCACACTCAGTGCCTCTTTTGCTTGACATCATGGAAAAATCTAAAGAAATCAGCCAAGACCTCAGAAAAAATATTGTAGACCTCCACAAGTCTGGTTCATCCTTGGGAGCAATTTCCAAACGCCTGAAGGTACCACGTTCATCTGTATAAACAATAGTACGCAAGTATAAACAGCATGGGACCACGCAGCCAACATACCGCTCAGGAAGGAGACGGGTTCTGTCTCCTAGAGATGAACGTACTATGGTGCGAAAAGTGCAAATCAATCCCAGAACAACGGCAAAGGACCTGTTGAAGATGCTGAAGGAAGCAGGTACAAAAGTATCCATATCCACAGTAAAACGTGTCCTATATCGACATTACTTGAAAGGCCGCTCAGCAAGGAAGAAGCCACTGCTCCAAAACCACCATAAAGCCAGACTACGGTTTGCAACTGCACATGGGGACAAAGATGGTACTTTTTGGAGAAATGTCCTCCGGTCGGATGAAACAAAAATAGAACCATTTGGCCATAATGACCAACCGTGAAGCACGGGGGTGGCAGCATCATGTTGTGGGGGTGCTTTGCTGCAGGAGGGACTGGTGCACTTCACAAAATAGATGGCATCATGAGGGAGGAATATTGTGGATATATTCAAGCAACATCTCAAGACATCAGTCAGGAAGTTAAAGCTTGGTCGCAAATGGGTCTTCCAAATGGACAATGACCCCAAGCATACTTACAAAGTTGTGGCAAAATGGCTTAAGGACAACAAAGTCAAGGTATTGGAGTGGCCATCACAAAGCCCTGACCTCAATCCTATAGAAAATGTGTGGGCAGAACTGAAAAAGCGTGTGCGAGCAAGGAGGCCTACAAACCTGACTCAGTTACACCAGCTCTGTCAGGAGGAATTGGCCAAAATTCACCCAACTTATTGTGGAAAGCTTGTGGAATGCTACCCGAAATGTTTGACCCAAGTTAAACAATTTAAATGCAATGCTGCCAAATACTAATTGAGTGTGTATGTAAACGTCTGACCCACTGGAAATGTGATGAAAGAAATAAAACGCTGAAATAAAATCACTCTACTATTATTCTGGCATTTCACATTCTTAATGTAAAGTGGTGATCCTAACTGACCTAAGACAGTAAACTAGGATTAAATGTCAGGAATTGTGAAAACCTGAGTTTAAAATGCATTTGGCTAAGGTGTATGTAAACTTCTGACTTCAACTGTACTCATTCAAGGTTTATTTTTTATTTTTTTACATTGTAGAATAATCAAAACTATGAAATAACAAATATGGAATCATGTTATAACCAAAAAAAGAGATAAAGATATTCTTCAAAGTAGCCAACCTTTGCCTTGATGACAGATTTGCACTCTTGGCATTCTCTCAACCAGCTTCACCTGGAATGCTTTTCCAACAGTCATTAGTTCCCACATATGCTTAGCACTTGCTGGCTGCTTTTCCTTCACTCTGCGGTCCAACTCATCCCAAACCATCTCAATTGGATTGAGGTCGGGTGATTGTGGAGGCCAGGTCATCTGATGCAGCACTCCATCCCTCTCCTTCTTGGTCAAATATCACTTACACAGCCTGGAGGTGTGTTGGATCATTGTCATTTTGAAAAACAAATGATAGTCCCGCAACCCAGATGGGAATAGCGTATTGCTGCAGAATGCTGTGGTAGCCATGCTGGTTAAGTGTGCCTTGAATTCTAAATAAATCACAGACAGTGTCACCAGCAAAGCACCCCCACATCTCCTCCATGCTGCATGTGTGGTTCCCACCATGAAGAGATCATCCGTTCACCTACTCTGCGTCTCACAAAGACACGGCGGTTGGAACCAAAAGGCTCAAATTTGGACTCAGACCAAAGGACAGATTTCCACCAGTCTAATGTCCATTGCTCATGTTTCTTGGCCCAAGCAAGTCTCTTCTTCTTATTGGTGTCCTTTAGTAGTGGTTTCTTTGCAGCAACCTGACCATATAGGCCTGATTATGAGATCTGTCTGTTACTTGAACTCTATGAAGCATTTATTTGGGCTGCAATTTCTGAGGCTGGGAACTCTAATGAACTTATCCTCTGCAGCAGAGGTAACTCTGGGTCTTCCTTTCCTGTGGCAGTCCTCATGAGAGCCCATTTCATCACAGAGCTTGATGGATTTTGCGACTGCAGAAGTTCTTAAAATGTCCCGCATTGACTGACACCTTAATGTCTTAAAGTAATAGACTGTTGTTTGTCTTTGCTTATTTGAGCTGTTCTTGCCATAATATTGACTTGGTCTTTTACCAAATAGAAGAAGATGGCCCTGTATACCACCCATACCTTGTCACAACAACTGATTGGCTGTAACGCATTGAGGAAAGAAATTCCACAAATTAACATTTAACAAGGCACACATGTTAATTGAAATGCATTCCAGGTGAAGCTGGTTGAGAGAATGCCAAGAGCCTGCAAATCTGTCATCAAGGCAAAGGGTGGGTACTTCGAAGAATCTCATATATAAATAAATTTTGATTTGTTCAACACTTTTTTGGTAACTACATGATTCCATGTGTTATATCATAGTTTTAATGTCTTCACTATAAAAGTCTACAATGTAGAAAATAGTCAAAAGGAAAAAAAACCTTGGAATGAGTTGGTGTCCAAACTTCTGACAGGTACTGTCCTTCCTTTCTCTGTACTACAGGCCATGCTTTGTTTGAGTGGGGCCGCTCCTTCCACTCCTTCATGACCAGAGACTCATTTTTCTCCCTGTGGCTGAATGATGCTGGCTGTGTCGGCATGAGAGTTTGCTCTGAAAGTAAATCATTGTGCGGTTATAGAACTGGGGGGCTGCGCTCAGCCACGAAGTGGTAGGCCACACAAGCTCACAGAACGGGACCGCCGAGTGCTGAAATGTATCATGTAAAAATCACCTGTCCTCGGTTGCAACACTCCCTACCGAGTTCCAAACTGCTTCTGGATGCAACGTGAGCAGAAGAACTGTTCGTCAGGAGCATCATGAAATGGGTTTCCATGGCCGAGCAGCTGCACACGAGCCTAAGATCACCATGTGCAATGCCAAGTGTCGGCTGGAGTGGTGTAAAGCACCTCACCATTGGATCTCTGGAGTGATGAATCACGCTTCGCCATCTGGCAGTCCAACGGACAAATCTGGGTTTGGTGAATGCCACGAGAACGCTACCTGCCCGAATGCATAGTGCCAACTGTAAAGTTTGGTGGAGGAGGAATAATGGGCTGAGCCTGTTTTTCATGGTTTGTGCTAGGCCCCTTAGTTCCATTGAAGATAAATCTTAACACTACAACATACATTCTAGACGATTCTGTGATTCCAAATTTGTGGCAACAGTTTGGGGAAGACCCTTTCCTGTTTCAGCATGACAATGCCCCCGTGTACAAAGTGAGGTCCATACAGAAATGGTTTGTCAAGATAGGTGTGGAAGAACTTGACTGGCCTGCATAGAGCACTGATCTCCGCCCCATCAAACACCTTTGGGATGAATTGGACCGCAGACTGCGAGCCAGGCCTAATCGCCCAACATCACTAATGCTTTTGTGGCTGAATGGAAGCGAGTCCCTGCAGCAATATTCCAACATCTAGTGGAAATCCTTCCCAGAAGAGTGGAGGCTGTTATGGCAGCAAAGGGGGGGGGACCAACTCCATATTAATGCCCATGATTTCGGGAATGAGATGTTCGAGGAGCAGGTGTCCACATATACTTTTGTCCAGGTAGTGTATTCACACACCACGGTTCCCGCTTTTGGGCCATACATTTTAAAAGCCGATAAATAAGAAATTGGCGCACACTAAAAAAAAAAATCTTTTTTTGAGCTGCGTGTTGCTGCTGGAGTGAAACATGTGCTTTAATAAGACCAATCATTGCGCAACAATTCCAAAGGCAATCGTGAAAGAAGAAAAAAAACGAATGGCCACGATTAAAAAGTACTATTTTTAGTTCTCAAATGGCTGGTCATTGAAGCACGCTTCCCATTCCACGCAAGTGCATAGGCAACTAAGCTGGCTTCAGCACGTCACACCACTTTGCAATGAGCTGGAGGCGGTATGCATTTTGAAAACAGTTAATTGTTTGAAACCTGGACGTTTTACGACATATTATGTAGGCATGTCTTACCTTGCTTCAAAGCTGCCTAGCCAACGTACAGGCAATTATTTTATAAAGACTTCCCATATGACATTGAAACCAGTAGCCTTTTAAATCTCATGTTCTATTGGTTTTCAAATCAACCTTCTTTGTCCAGTAGCCAAAAGGCACAATCCTAGTCATATTAGTAACCCATGCTAGTTGGGGCATATTTACATCTCCCAACAGGCAGTGTTGCGCTTATAGTGTCAAGAAATAGTTTGGCAACATTTTACGCCTAAACGTTCTGATCTGTCATGAGCCTCATAGCTTGAAAAAAACAATTATGTAGCCTAGGCCAAATGGTTGTATAAATGTGGGGTCCCAGAGTGTTTGGAATAGGCCATTTATTTCTCGCCAAGAATGACTAACTGACCAATAGAATAGGTCAACTTTTCTACTACGGGGGATAGTAGATTGACATAGGCTAGGGATTTTGCTGTTCGTTACTCGTGTTGTTGGCTGAGGAAAATACATGTTGGCGGTTATTCTAACATAGGCGGCACGTGGGTTTTACGTTTGGGGAAGCTCATTTTCACCATAAAAATTCAACTTTATAATACATCATTACATGCATCCATTTGCAGACTTATGTAAAAGATCAAATTTGGAATAGTAGGCTTAGATTGGATAGTTATAGTTTAGGCTAATATAAATGCAATCACTCTTCGCAAAAACAATACTTCAATGCAGCGTGTAGGCTTTCTTTGTACAGGAAAATGTTGGCCTTTTATAAGCACATTTCATGCAATTATACTAGACTGAAACATTAGCAGAATATTTTTTTTATTTGACAAATTATACAGTAGCCTACTCTGCTGACACACAAATCATTAAAAACTACGTCGTCTTATCCATATAGTAGACCTACGAGAAGGGGAGACAAAATGACGTCCATCTAACCTGGAGGAGGAAATTGTAGTCCAAAAATTAAAAAAATGGTACTGACCCAATGCTTAAGACAGTTAATATGCACACGCAACAGAGATATGGCCGATGTTCCCCACTGGTGCCAATAAGATGGGCTACTTTTCGCTCAATTAAGTTGAGAATTTTTCATTGTCTTTTCTTTACAGCAATAGCCATTTGTTTTCCTAACTTTTTCCACGATTGTGTGTTGAAATATTGCGCTATTTCTGGCTGGGTGTCTGCTTTTCACTGAGTTGGAACTAAAATCCCCCCCCCCCCAAAAAAAAGTGTTAAATGAAGCTAAAGATCCTCTGTGGCCAAATTATTCTTTCTGGTGTAGTAGCCTATTTAGAATGATTTTATGTATGGACACGAGTAAGCTAATTAGCCTGTATAATTTTGCCAATTTAATTGACTTTAGGCAATTTACAATTGACTTTAGGGAAAGCTTCCCCTAGCCTTATGGACTATGTATTTTAACGTTTTCAAAATTCTATAAGAATGACGCAAGCCGTTGCATCCGAGTTGGATGTTCTGTTAAGATTAACCATAAACAATGCGATTTGTCATTCTAAGAAGAGTTGGTCGTTGTCCTAATCACATTACCCAACCAATGCATATGGATCCGGTAAATTAAAATGTTGCCGGTCAAATGTCTGGAAACCCTGCACCACACACATATTTCAGAATATTCTTCACATGGCGCTGCGAACGCTCTCTGGGGTAATGATGGCGCTGCAGCACGACAGAGGGATTCTCTGGATGAACCTTCATAAATATATGGATGACGAGAATGCATTTTAAGTGTCGCTACCCCGACGACGATACGCAGACCAGGAGAGGAGAGTTGAGGATAATTTAAAATAAATGAAGTGGAGTGAATTATTTAAAGGTACAAACTGAGAATTGAAACTTGCTTTTAGACTGCAGATGGAAAACCGCCACAAAAAGAAACGGTGCACCCGTAGCTCCCTTGTCTCCCCCTGTTGCCCTCAGCCCCTTGAAAGCCTGTCCATTAGGTGCAGTGAGACAGGGAGTGCAGGGGTTACAACAGGAAAACCCACTGTATTCCCCTTCATTTCCTCAGGTTCAGTCACGCAGGGCCAGGCTCTCTGTGCTCCATCAGCCTAAATATACTTTTTTTATTCTGCTGTGTGGTGCAGACAGCTCCAGTGGCTGGGTTTTCATTATAGGGTGGAGAACGGAGCAGGGAGAACAGAGAAAAATACATCTGGCGTAAGCACTTCTGTCCATCAGCAAGTATGGAGCCCAAGACTGATGGCGGCAAAACAAAGCACAGCTCTATTCGATACGCTCTCTTGATGAAAAAAGGCCAGAACTTTTTTTCTTTTTTTTAATCACACCACAGCTGCCCAGGCCTTTGGCCTCTCTGTGCACTCTTAGCCTCCTTGAGCACTCCTTCCATTACCCCCCCAGAACTCCTCCCAAGGCTGGCCCCAGTCACAACAGCCAGTTCTCACTCATCACTGGACCAACTATCCCCCTCTTTCCCAACAAGTGATGTGATATAGAGGATAGTGGATTCGATTCCCGAACCATCCATACCTAAAATGTATGCACGCATCACTGCAAGACTGGATAAAAGCTTATGCTAAATGGTATACACTGTGTCTGTGTGGACCATGAGTAATGTCTAAATGCCACAACACATAGTCCAATGAAAGAGTTGGAAAAGAGACTGCTAAATAGTGTAGTGAACAGTAAACATTGAGTTGGCTGGCTGCGCAAGAAAGTGAGCATCTGGAATCATCCAGTCAGGCTCCTCCTCAGCCGAGAAACTATGCATCAGTGAGGAACATGTGCAGCTTCTAACTGGCTGTGTAAAATGTATCCCGGTAGCCCCAGGGCCTCTATGGTTACTCAAGACAACCAATGAATGCGCCGCCTGGGACAAAACACCATTGCTCTCAGAAGAATCATAACTGAGGTCGTCTTAACACAGACTGTCTGTCCGGTCACAGCAGTGAACAATGTTTGTGTAGGAGGGGAATTGGATCATGGGACAATCCTTGTGTGTGGTGGCTGTAGACTGCTGCAGAGAGAGGCTCTTCTCCCTGAGTTGACCTGAGAAGCAGGTTCATAGCGCCTAGAGGCTCCCACATTCTGTTTGACATGCACGCCTGGAAAGCCCTGATACAAGACAACATCCCCTGCCAGGCAAGGGCCTGCTTATTAGCGCTTGGGTCCCAGCAGCGTGGAGGCAGCAGGGACGAGATGGGCCAGGCCCAAGAACAGTCAGTGTGTCCAAAATATTGTTTTACAAATAGAAAATGAAAAATCAGCCAAGGGCATGAAGGATAATGCCTTTTGAAAGCACCATTGTGACAAAAGCCTGCACATTATCCTGAACGCACTTCTGCTGTGCTGTCCTTTGAAGTCCTTGTACAAATAAACAGCAAAACAGATGTCCTTATGTAAGCTACAGTTGAAGTCGGAAGTTTACATACACTTAGGTTGGGGTCATTAAAACTCGTTTTTCAACCACTCCACAAATTTCTTGTTAACAAACTATAGTTTTGGCAAGTCGGTTAGGACATCTACTTTCTGCATTACAAGTAATTTTTCCAACAATTGTTTACAGACAGATTATTTCACTGTATCACAATTCCAGGGGGTCAGAAGTTTACATGCACTAAGTTGACTGTGCCTTTAAACCGCTTGGAAAATTCCAGAAAATGATGCCATGGCTTTAGAAGCTTCTGATAGGCTAATTGACATCATTTGAGTCAATTGGAGGTGTACCTGTGGATTGATTTCAAGACCTACCTTCACACCCAGTGCCTCTTTTGCTTGACATCATTGGAAAATCAAAAATATTGTAGACCTCCACAAGTCTGGTTCATCCTTGGGAGCAATTTCCAAATGCCTGAAGGTACCACGTTCATCTGTATAAACAATAGTACGCAAGTATAAACACCATGGGACCACGCAGTCGTCACACCGCTCAGGAAGGAGACACGTTCTGTCTCCTAGAGATGAACGTACTATGGTGCGAAAAGTGCAAATCAATCCCAGAACAGCAGCAAAGGACCTTGTGAAGATGCTGGAGGAAACAGGTACAAAACTATCTATATCCACAGTAAAATGAGTCCTATATTGACATAACCTGAAAGGCTGCTCAGCAAGGAAGAAGCCACTGCTCCACAACCGCCATAAAAAAGCCAGACTACGGTTTGCAACTGCACATGGGGACAAAGATCGTACTTTTTGGTGAAATGTCCTCTGGTCTGATGAAACAAAAATAGAACTGTTTGGCCATAATGACTCTCGTTATGTTTGGAGGAAAAACAGGGAGGCTTGAAAATTTGTGGTCAGAACTGAAAAAGCGTGTGCGAGCAAGGAGGCCTACAAACCTGACTCAGTTACACCAGCTCTGTCAGGAGGAATGGGCCAAAATTCAACCAACTTATTATGGGAAGCTTGTGGAAGGCTACCCAAAACGTTCACCCCAAGTTTTACAATTTAAAGGCAATGCTACCAAATACTAATTGAGTATATGTAAACTCCTGACCCACTACTAGGATTAAATGTCAGGAATTGTGAAACTGAGTTTAAATTATTTGGCTAAGGTGTATGTAAACTTCCGACTTCAACTGTATGTACTTGAATTGAGAGACCTGACTGCGTAGACAGTATCATTGTCCGCTCCAGTTACCCTGGTGGTGGTTAGTAGCACTGGCTACTGAGGATTGCTAGCTAAAGTACTTGGGAACAGAGACTGGGTGATGGAATACCTTGACGACAGTGGCGATTTTTGCATGTAAATCTTGGTGGGGTAAACAAAAAATATGTTTTAGATGCATGCCAGCAAAGCCACTAGACAACACATGAATTTCACTATAAAAAGGTGACCACAATTTGTTATGGCCTACATAAAGCTGTTCCAACAGCAGTTTATTTTTTTTGCCACCATGAAGTGAATTCTTACCACTGCTACACCAGGCTATCAGCGGAGCCTTGTCTGTCAGCGAAACAGTTAATTCAGCCTTATTTACTGCCTTTTTTTCTTTTTTTTTTACAAACATAGCTGATATGGCTGACTTGCTTAAACAAATGTGGTTTCTACTGACAATTGATGTACAAACTATGGCATAAGGGGACGACGAGCAGATAAGAGGCAATGCGTAATTTCTATTAAGACAATGCGCGAGCTAGGATGGACGTAGTCAATAGAACTTTGTTCAACATTTTTTAAATGTACAGCGACAGAATTCAGAACATGGGCCGTCCTTACAGTATTCTCCCTGTACACCAAGTCAGAACCGTAGGATAAATAAAGGAGGCATATAAAGCAGACAACGAAAGCTCTTATAATTAGACGTTGTCCGATTATGGTTTTAACGCCGTTAACGATACCTATTATTGGAGGACCAAAAAAAAACAGATAGCGATTAAAATCGGCAATTTATATAAAATAATTTTGTAATAATGACAATTACAACAATACTGAGTGAACAATGAACACTTATTTTAACTTAATATAATACATAAATGAAATCTATTTAGTCTCAAATAAATAATGAAACATGTCGATTTTGGTTTAAATAATGGAAAACAGTGTTGGAAAAGGAAATGTGCAATATGTGCCATTTAAAAACATTTAAGTTCCTTGCTCAGAACATATGAAAGCTGGTGGTTCCTTTTAACATGAGTCTTAAATATTCCCAGTTACGAAGTTTTAGGGTATAGTTATAAGAATTATAGGACTATTTCTCTCTATACCATTTGTATTTCATATACCTTTGACTATTGGATGTTCTTAAAGGCACTTTAGTATTGCCAGCCTAATCTCGGGAGTTGATAGGCTTGAAGTTATAAACAGCGCTGTGCTTCAAGCATTGTAAGAGCTGCTGTTTGAATGAATGCTTACGAGCCTGCTGCTGCCTTCCACCACTCAGTCAGACTGCTCTATTATATACTTAATTATAATAAACACACAGAAATACGAGCCTATGGTCATTAATGTGGTCAAATCCGGAAACTATCATTTTGAAAACAAAACGTTTATTCTTTCAGTGAATTACAGAACCGTTCCGTATTTTATCGAACGGGTGGCAACCCTAAGTCTAAATATTCCTGTTACATTGGACAACCTTCAATGTTATGTCATAATTATGTAAAACTCTAGCAAATTAATTACGATCTTTGTTAGGAAGAAATGGTCTTCACACAGTTCGCAACGAGCCTAGCCGGCCCAAACTGCTGCATATACCCCGACTCTGCTTGCACTGAACGCAAGAGAAGTGACACAATTTCCCTAGTTAATATTGCCTGCTAACATGAATTTATTTTTTAACTACATATGCAGGTGTAAAAAATATACTTGTGTATTGATTTTAAGAAAGGTATTGATGTTTATGGTTAGGTACATTGCAACGATTGTGCTTTTTTCGCGAATGCGCTTTTGTTAAATCATCACCTGTTTGGCGAAGTTGAAGTAGCCTGTGATTCGACGATAAATTAACAGGCACCGCATTGATTATAGGCAACGACGAACAAGCTAGTTAAACTAGTAATATCATCGACCATGTGTAGTTAACTAGTGATAGTGAAGATATCTTATTAAAAAAAAAAAATCTAAGTTTAATGCTATCTAGTAACTTACCTTGGCTCTTTGCAGCCACAAGGTCCTTTTGATGCTGCACTCGTGTAACAGGTGGTCAGCCTGCCATGCAGTCTCCTCGTGGATTGCAATGTAATCGGCATCCAAAAAGGCTGATTAATCGGTCGACCTCTACTTACAATATTAGATTACTACATTTCTCTAAAACAGGCTTTAGGCTACATGCGCACCACCAAGTCAGAACAGTAGGCTAAATTATGAGGGAAAGGGACCAAATTATTAGGGTGAGGCACATGGACTACTTATTAGGGTGAGGCACATGGACTACTAACAGCTTACTACACAACCTACACTTAGTATTACTCTCTTAGCTAAAGAAAACGCATCTCCCTGGCATATTACATAATTTATGCAGCAGACATTTTGGGATTTACCTTGTGCTGTGCTCACTTGAACAGGAATGTGGCACAGCAGTCCTTCTTGTGGGCACATTTTGTCAAACTTTGTCAAAGTCTGGCATTCTCTGGATTTATGGTGCTTTCAAGTCAACTGGGAACTCGGGGAAAAAAACAAGGTTGAATCACAACGTCAGTGATCTTCAGGTCGGAGCTCTAGAAAGAGGCCCAAGTTCCGTCTTGGAATTCCAAGTTGGATGACCATTCAAAACATATTTTTCCAGTCCTCCCTCCCCCTGAGCGAACGGGAGAGAGGAGTGAATTAGGAGGCAGAAAACCAGAGCTTGATATAACGGAACAATGCGCATCAATGACAGCGTGGCTGGCAGCTCCACACGAAACGTTATTTACAGCTCACACAAAAATGAAATTACAGGAGCACACAGCTCAGGAGGCAGAAAAAAAATAAGCTGACCTGGCAACACTTAAAAAGGCTGGGAAGAGGGTCAGGCTGCATAATTATAATATTGCTTTTCTTCCTTCACCGCCAGTATCTATACTGCTCACATTGAATCTGGGGGATAAAACCTAATCGTGACAACAGGTTATTGGAGGGTAGGACTATAAAAAGGCAGTAAAAATGTGTTCATTGACTGAAGCTTGTGACTGTGCCTGTGGATAAGGACTTGATCCATGCTTCATCTTTGATGAGGACCATCAACCACCGATAATTTAAGGACTATAAAACCCGTAATGTGCAGAATGAAACATATGGTTGAAATTCACTGACAACTGAAATTCAACCAAGACAGATGAGCAGCTTTTAGTTAAACAGAAACCAATGATGGATTGGCTACTTTAAATACAGAACCAAAATAAACAGAGTAACAGTAATTGAATTACTGTAAATTAACATTTAATATCACATTCAAGTGGAAAGGCAATGACAACCTGTTCTCCAAGATCAATTGTTTTTAACTGACCATCTGAGAAGACTAATTTACCAGAAAGTTGATAGCTTGTGCCCAGAGTGAACTACTGTTCACTCTGGGTGAGAAAGGTCCATGCAAAGAGGGAAACTTTGCAGATCCAGCTTCAATACAAGGCATTGAAAACTTCAGCTTTCAATTTCCACTAAAGGCAAAAATTGCTCAAATCAGGCAATGTTTTACTTCAATTGACAACAGTGACTCATAACTACAAATGCTGTAGGCTACAAAGAATGCTTGTGTTGTTCAGCTAAAACAGGTTAATTTTGTTACAATGATATGTAAAACATGATGATAGTGTCAATGCCATGATAGTAATAGTGTAGCCAATAAGCTACTGTACCTTTAACAGTCTAGTTACACAAATGATAGTTAGCACGTTGGTAATACTGCCAGCAAGCATGGATTCATTGGTAGCAAGTGGCATCTCTCATAGCCAATGTGCTCTCAGCTATCTTGATAATTGCTTGACAGATGAACAAAATGAGACTGTCTATATACTCAACTAGCGATAATCCGCTAAACGTTGGAAGGGGTATAATCATTAGTCCAAAACGTTTTGCAACGGAAACCGTTTACTCCAAACGAAAAACGTTTCTACTGGACAAATTCAGGTAGGACCCTCCCCGTTTCGTTCCTAGTGAATATACCCCTGGCTATAGCTATCAAATGCTGCTTAAACTTGAGTGCCGGGTGGCAGGCTAGCCATGTGTATTGCATACATACCAAACGGTTCAGTCTTCTCCGTAGCATATTTGAGTTTTTTCTTCTTTGGTAGCTGGGGACACCAACAAACTATTTTTTATTTAAACCAGTTTACTATACTCTGTTTGAGCTTTTCTGATAAGTAACGTTGCATTTATATTTGTTAACTAGCGCTCTATTTTCTACTCTAGTAGTGCTTATAGCTATATGGAATGCCGCAGCGATGCTACATTGTTTCCATTTTGTTTGAATTCGATCTCTTCTAACCATTCGCATTCTCCCTTTTAAATATTTTCCGCGTTGCGTTTTACTGTTCTAGTCGTGCTTCCCCATCCAAAAAACTGAAACTGTCCGCGACATCCTGTAGTTCTATGCCCTGTTGCTGTGTCTTTCCGAATTAATCATCACATACGATTCCACTCGCGGCACCAGTCACAAAAAAAATGTGACCGACATACACAAAGTAACTTCAATTTCGATTCATACGCAGGTCTTTCTCGCCTACTACTGCCCCCTTATCTTCCGTCAGTCAAACCCCTGTCAAATATATATTTTCTACTCCAACCCCCCCCCGCCCCCGCTCCCCACTAGCGTCATCAGCGTCTCGTACATTGACGGTATAATATGAACGACTCGTCAGCAGCACTAAAAATGAACTTCCGGGTCATTGAATTTCGGAAATGTTTTAAATAAGAGTTCTCTACGTAATAGAAGAAGTGTCAACAACCTGTATTCATTCATGATAATATGGTAAAAAACAATTATCTAAACATGAACAATGATTCATATTTGTTCATATTTGGGTATTAAAACATGTTCCAAGTTCAAATAAATGACCTCAATGCAAATCACTGTATATTAAATATATATTGGCTTATGGAGCAAAAACTATTCTAGGTGCCGAGGTAAAAGTATTGTAGGGAATAGTCAGTAGGGTCTGTAGAATGTATATATGGTGTCATTTCATGTGGCTCTGAATAATATAGACTGTTGCTGGACTTTTACTCCACCCATTCTATTGGCCACAATGTAAATCATTGTGTATGGGAATTCATATTGGTTTATAGAGCAAAACATATTCTAGGTGCCTCAGGAAAATTGTTGTAGAGAATACTCAGCAGGGTCTGTAGAAAGTATGTATGGTGTCAATTCATGGGTCTCTGAGTAATACGGAGTGTTGCTGGACTTTTACTCCACCTATTACACTGGTCACAATTCAAATCATAGTATAGAGAAAATAAAAATGGTTATTTTAATTGTAAATGAATCCTTTTTCATTGTATACTTCTTATAAGTAGGCTTTAATTATGTTCGTGACATTCATTAACTTAAGCTCCAATCATTTCTCAATGTGCTCCATTTTATAATATTCTTTATATTTCTTTATACTATTTCTTTATAATATTCTTAGATTTACATAATTTAAACATTATGCACTTGCAAAGATGCAAAAAATATTGATTTCATATCAGTGTTTTACCACAGACCTTTATTTTGAAAGCAAAATCCGAAAACCGGATGTCTTAATGTGGATATGATCCAGCTGGTGTTGCTGCCGTGAAACTAATCTTAATCCCCTCAACGCTCCCACGTTTATAAACTCCGCCCGTTGAAGATGCAGTGATTATTGCCGGGTTCCAAACAACTGGGAACTCGGTACTCAGACATTTCCGACATCCGAGCTTTCAAAATAACTGGGAACTCTGAAAAAAACGAGCTCCGACTGGGGAAAAAACTATTTGAATAGTCATCCAACTAGGAATTCTAACTCTGGAACTCGAGCCTCTTTCTAGAGCTCCAACTTTCCGACCTGAAGATCGCTGATGTCATGATTTTACTTTGTATTTTTTCCGAGATCCCAGTTGTCATGAACGTGGCATAGGAGGTGTTGCGCTGGGATTTGTTGTCATCATAGGCCTGTTGGGGAACGACATTAACTACTTTTTTTTTTTTTTTTTTACAGTCTGGTCTATCCTATACCAGTGTCAACAATAAAGATGGGGCACTTTGTATATATCAAAAATTACATTATTACATACAGTGCATTCGGAAAGTATTCAGACCCCTTCCCCTTTTCCACATTTTGTTACATTACAGCTTGATTCTAAAATGGATATAATACAAACAATCCTCATCAATCTACACACAATACACCATAATGACAAAGTGAAAACAGGTTTTTAGAAACGTGAGCAAATATATTACAAATAAAAACAGAAATACCTTATTTACATAAGTATTCAGACCCTTTGCTATGAGACTCAAAATTGAGCTCAGGTGCATCCTGTTTCCATTGATCATCCTTGAGATGTTCATACAACTTGATTGGAGTCAACCTGTGGTAAATTCAGTTGATTGGACATGATTTGGAAAGGTACACACCTGTCTATATAGGGTCCTACAGTTGACAGTGCATGTCAGAGCAAAAACCAAGCCATGAGATTGAAGGAATTGTCCGTAGAGCTCAGACAGAGAATTAGGTCGAGGCACAGATTTTAATTTTAATTTTTTTTAATTTCACCTTTATTTAACCAGGTAGGCAAGTTGAGAACAAGTTCTCATTTACAACTGCGACCTGGCCAAGATAAAGCAAGGCAGTTCGACACATATAACAACACAGAGTTACACATGGAGTAAAACAAACATACAGTCAATAATACAGTAGAAAAATAAGTCTATATGTGAGCAAATGAGGTGAGATAAGGGAAGTAAAGGCAATAAATAGGCCATGGTGGCGAAGTAAATACAATATAGCAATTAAAACACTGGAATGTTAGATTTGACAGTAGATGAGTGCAAAGTAGAAATACTGGGGTGCAAATAAATAAATACAGTAGGAGAAGAGGTAGTTGTTTAGGCTATTTATAGATGGGCTATGTACAGGTGCAGTGATCTGTGAGCTGCTCTGACAGCTGGTGCTTAAAGCTAGTGAGGGAGATTTTTGTAGTTTGTTCCAGTCATTGGCAGCAGAGAACTGGAAGGAGAGGCGGCCAAAGGAGGAATTGGCTTTGGGGGTGACAAGTGAGATATACCTGCTGGGATGCGTGCTACAGGTGGGTGCAGCTATGGTGACCAGCGAGCAGAGATCAGGCGGGACTTTACCTAGCAGGGTCTTGTAGATGACCTGGAGCCAGTGGGTTTGGCGACAAGTATGAAGCGAGGGCCAGCCAACGAGAGCGTACAGGTTGCAGTGGTGGGTAGTATATGGGGCTTTGGTGACAAAACGGATGGCACTGTGATAGACTGCATCTAATTTGTTGAGTAGAGTGTTGGAGGCTATTTTGTAAATGACATCGCCAAAGTCGAGGATCGGTAAGATGTTCAGTTTTACGAGGGTATGTTTGGCAGCATGAGTGAAGGATGCTTTGTTGCGAAATAGGAAGCCAATTCTAGATTTAACTTTGGATTGGAGATGTTTTATGTGAGTCTGGAAGGAGAGTTTACAGTCTAACCAGACACCTAGGTATTTGTAGTTGTCCACATATTCTAAGTCAGAACCGTCTAGAGTAGTGATGCTGGACGGGTGGGCAGGTGCAGGCAGTGATCGGTTGAAGAGCATGCATTTAGTTTTACTTGTATTTAAGAGCAGTTGTAGGCCACGCAAGGAGAGTTGTATGGCATTGAAGCTCGTCTGGAGGGTTGTTAACACAGTGTCCAAAGAAGGGCCAGAAGTATACAGAATGGTGTCGTCTGCGTAGAGGTGGATCAGAGACTCACCAGCTGCAAGAGCGACATCATTGATATATACAGAGAAGAGAGTCGGCCCAAGAATTGAACCCTGTGGCACCCCCATAGACTGCCAGAGGCCCGGACAACAGGCCTGGGGAAGGGTAACAAAACAATTCTGAAGCACTGAAGGTCCCCAAGAACACAGTGGCCTCCATCATTCTGAAATGGAAAAAGTTTGGAACCACCAAGACTCATCCTAGAGATGGCTGCCTGGCCAAACTGAGCAATCGGGGAAGGGCCTTTGTCAGGGAGGTGACCAAGAACACGATGGTTACTCTGACAGAGCTCCAGAGTTCTTCTGTGGCGATGGGAGAACCTTCCAGAAGGAAAACCATCTCTGCATTACTCCACCAAGTAGGCCTTTATGGTAGTGGCCAGACGGAAGCCAGTCCTCAGGAAAAAGGCATATGACAGCCGTTTGCCAAAAGTCACCTAAAGGACTCTCAGACCATGGGAAACAAGATTCTCTGGTCTGATGAAACCAAGACTGAACTCTTTGGCCTGAATGCCAAACGTCACGTCTGGAGGAAACCTGGCATGGTGGTGGGAGCATCTTGCTGTGGGGATGTTTTTCAGCGGCAGGGACTGGGAGACTAGTCAGGTTTGAGGGAAAGATGAACAGAGCAAAGTACAGACAGATTCTTGATGAAAACCTGCTCCAGAGTGCTCAGGACCTCCGACTGGGGCAACGGTCAAGTGTCTGAATATCCTGAAGTGGCCCAGCCAGAGCCCGGACTTGAATCCGATCTAACGTCTCTGGAGAGACCTGAAAATAGCTGTGCAGCAATGCTCCCCATTAAACCTGAAGGAGCTTGAGAGGATCTGCAGAGAAGAATGGGAGAAACTCCCCAAATACAGGTGTGCCAAGCTTGTAGTGTCATACCCAAGAAGACTCAATGTTGTAATCGCTGCCAAGGATTCCTTAACAAAGTATTGAGTAAAGGGTCTGAATACTTATGTAAATGTCATATTTCAGTATTTATTTTTTCTACATTAGCAAAAATGTTTAAAAAAAAAAAGTTTTTGCTTTGTCATTATGGGGTATTGTGTGTAGATTTATGAGGGGAAAAAAATATTTAATACATTTTAGAATAAGGCTGTAATGTAACAAAATTGAAAAATGTCAAGGGGTCTGAATACTTTCCGAATGCACTGCACCTTTGTATGCCTCATCGTCTTCATACCAGCAGAAACAGACACAAAAGTGAGCAGATTTCTCATCTGCGCCCAATACAGCTAGCCTTCAACATATTCTTATACGATACATATTCTTACCTCTTTGTCCATTGAATTGTGTCCATTTTCTGTTTGAGAAAGATTTGCACAAATATGAAAAGATCGATGGTATCATCCTAAAACAATATCAATTTAGATCATACAAGGGACAAACCATGCCTTAAATTGAGATCTTTACATTTTTCACTTAAGTACCTGCACCTGCTGTCCTTTCAAATCCAAATGTTTCAGTTGGGCAGTTCGGTTCCTGCAAGAACCCCCACCAACTAAGGAGGTTCCTTGGCCAGGGTAGGCTGTCATTGTAAATAAGAATTTGTCCTTACCTGACTTGCCTAGTTAAATAATAACTTCAATAAGAAGTGGATTTAAAATCATATTTAAGCCTTGAGACAATTGAGACATGGATTGTGTGCCATTCAGAGCGTTCCACAGGGATGCTGGCCCATGTTGACTCCAATGCTTCCCACAGTTGTATCAAGTTGGCTGGATGTCCTATGGGTGGTGGATCATTCTTGATTCACACGGAAACTGCTAATTGTGGAAAAACCCAGCAGTGTTGCAGTTCTTGACACTCTCAAACTGGTACGCATGGCATCTTCCATACCCCATTCAAAGGCACTTAAATAGTTTGTCTTGCCCATTCACCCTCTGAATGGCACACATATAGTACTGTACACAATCCATGTCTCAAGGCTGGAAAAGTATTCTTTAACCTGTCTCATCCCCTTCATCTACACTGATTGAAGTGGATTTAACAGGTGACATCCATAAGGGATCATAGCTTTCACCTGTATTCACCAGTCTGTCATGGAAAGAGCAAGTTTTCATAATGTTTTGTACATTCAGTGTATATTTCATATTCAATCAAAGTGATCATGATGAAAATAATAACTGAAAGAGGCTTGGAGATTGTATTCAATTCTAGATCCTATTACCTTCCACTTCCTAATGAAATGTTCAGGACACACCCCCGCAGCCCTCATTGTACTAATCCAAGATGGCGTAGCAGTCAGATGTCTTTGTCCTTCGTCTTGTCGTGTCCCATGTATATATATTTTTCTTCGCATATCTTTTTTATATTTTTCTAAACCTCAACTTCAAAATCCTCTCCTGCAACCCGCCTCACCCAATGTGGTGTAGATCTATTTTTTCTAAAGTATTTTTATTTACCTCTGAACCTGAATCCCCCAACAGAAGCTAGCCAGCTCACTAGCTACTAGCTAGTAGTCAGCTAACCACTGCTAGCGGTCATCAGCTAACCTTTATCTCGGAAAGCTCTTGCCAGTTTGTACAATGCGATTCAAACCAAAGCATAACGGACCTATTTTCTCTCCATATCCCCGGATTCCTACCGCAAGCTCTGAACCTTTCCACCTGGATCATCGCAGCTAGCTAGCTGCAATCCGAGTGACTACTCTTGGCTAACGTCTGTCCCGAAGCAAGCACCAATTAGCCTGGAGCTAGCCCATGCTAGGCCCATTCTCCTGGCTAGCTGAAGAGGCCCATCAGCCACTCCTGGGCTACAATACCCGGACCCCTTCTACTGTTGGTACCGGGCACAGAACCCCGCCGATCCTTTATGACTGGACTACCGACGTAATCTGCTCAAGGGGGTACTCAACTGGCTCCTACGTCGCGACTTCCCCTGAATGCCCATCTGCTAGCCTGCTAGCTGTCTAGAGCATATCGGACTGTTAGCTAATAGGCCCATCAGCCAATTTCTCGGGCCACTATACCTATTTTGCCAATTGGCCTGGGCCCCTTTTACTCAACGAAGCCCTGCTTATCCATCACGACTGGACTACCAACGTAATCTGCCCGAGGGTTTTTTTCCAACAGGCCCCTCCGTTGCGACGTCCCCTGAATGCCCATCTGCTAGCCTGCTAGCCGCGGCCCGCTAGCTGTCTAGAACAATTGGACTGTTAGCTGAATAGACCCATTGGCCAATTTCTTGGGCCACTATACCTATTTTGCCAATTGGACTTGGACCCCTCTGCTACTCGGAACCCTACTGATCCATCATGACTGGTCTATCGACGTCACTGCACGCGAGGCTAAAACAGACTTTCCTCCGTCGTGACGTCCCTCTAAGGTCCTTCTGCTTGCTTGCTAGCCCCGGCCTGCTAGCTGTCTGAATCGCCGTGTCTCCAGCCAGCCCAACCACTCACTGGACCCATATGTTCACTTGGCTACGCATGCCTCTCTCTAATATCAATATGCCTTGTCCATTACTGTCCGGGTTAGTGATTATTGTCTTATTTCACTGTAGAGCCTCTAGCCCTGCTCAATATGCCTTAATTAACCAACCATTTAGTTCCACCTCCCACATATGCGGTGACATCACCTGGTTTAAACATCTCTAGAGACAATATCTCTCTCATCATTACTCAATGCCTAGGTTTACCTCCAATGTACTCACATCCTACCATACCTTTGTCTGTACATTATTCCTTGACTCTATTCCATCGCGCCCAGAAACCTGCTCCTTTTACTCTCTGTTCCGAACGTACTAGACGACCAGTTCTGATAGCCTTTAACCGTATCCTTAGCCTACTCCTCCTCTGTTTCTCTGATGTAGAGATTAATCCAGGCCCTGCAGTGCCTAGCTCCACTCCTACTCCCCAGGTGCTCTCATAACCGTAAAAGCCTTGGTTTCATGCATGTTGACATTAGAAGCCTCCTCCCTAAGTTTGTTTTATTCACTGCTTTAGCACACTCTGCCAACCCGGATGTCCTAACCGTGTCTGAATCCTGGCTTAGGAAGACCACCAAAAACCCTGAAATGTCCATCCCTAACTATAACATCTTCCGACAAGATAGAACTGCCAAAGGGGGCGGTGTTGCAATCTACTGCAGAGATAGCCTGCAGAGTTCTGTCTTACTATCCAGGTCTGTACCCAAACAATGTGAGCTTCTACTTTTAAAAATCCATCTTTCCAGAAACAAGTCTCTCACCGTTGCTGCTTGCTGTGCCCTGGACACCATATGTGAATTGATTGCACCCCATGTATCTTCAGAGCTTGTGCTGCTAGGTGACTTAGACTGGGACATGCTTAACACCCCGGCCATCCTACAATCTAAGCTTGATGCCCTCAATCTCACACAAATTATCAATGAACCCACCAGGGTCAACCCCAAATCCGTAAACACGGGCACCCTCATAGATATCATCCTAACCAACTTGCCCTCCAAATACACCTCTGCTGTTTTCAACCAAGATCTCAGCGATCACTGCCTCATTGCCTGCATCCGTAATTGGTCTGCGATCAAACGACCACCCCTCATCACTGTCAAATGCTCCTTAAAACACTTCAGCAAGCAGGCCTTTCTAATCAACCTGGCCCGGGTATCCTGGAAGGATATTGACCTCATCCCGTCAGTAGAGGATGCCTGGTTATTCTTTAAAAGAGCCTTCCTCACCATCTTAAATAAGCATGCCCCATTCAAAAAATGTTGAACCAGGAACAGATATAACATCCTGTGGCGTTCTGCATTAGCATCAAATAGCCCCCGTGATATGCAACTTTTCAGGGAAGTTAGGAACCAATATACACGACTCTGTCAATCACCACATTCTTATCGGCAAACTCAACAGCCTTGGTTTCTTAAATGATTGCCTCGCCTGGTACACCAACTACTTCTCCGATAGAGTTCAGTGTGTCAAATCGGAGGGCCTGTTGTCCGGACCTCTGGCAGTCTCTATGGGGGTGCCACAGGGTTCAATTCTCGGGCCGACTCTATTCTCTGTATATATCAATGATGTCGCTCTTGCTGCGGGTGATTCTCTGATCCACCTCTACGCAGACGACACCATTCTGTATACTTCTGGCCCTTCTTTGGACACTGTGTTAACAAACCTCCAGACAAGCTTCAATGCCATACAACTCTCCTTCCGTGGCCTCCAACTGCTCTTAAACGCAAGTAAAATGAAATGCATGCTCTTCAACCGATCGCTGCCCGCACCTGCCCGCCCGTCCAGCATCACTACTCTGGACGGTTCTGACTTAGAATATGTGGACAACTATAAATACCTAGGTGTCTGGTTAGACTGTAAACTCTCCTTCTAGACTCACATTAAGCATCTCCAATCCAAAATGAAATCTAGAATCAGCTTCCTATTTCGCAACAAAGCATCCTTCACTCATGCTGCCAAACATACCCTCGTAAAACTGAGCATCCTACCGATCCTCGACTTCGGCGATGTCATGTACAAAATAGCCTCCAACACTCTACTCAGCAAATTGGATGCAGTCTATCACAGTGCCATCCGTTTTGTCACCAAAGCCCCATATACTACCCACCACTGCGACCTGTACACTCTCGTTGGCTGGCCCTCGCTTCATATTCGTCGCCAAACCCACTGGCTCCAGGTCATCTACAAGTCTTTGCTAGGTAAAGCCCCGCCTTATCTCAGCTCACTGGTCACCATAGCAGCACCCACCCGTAGCACATGCTCCAGCAGGTATATTTCACTGGTCACCCCCAAAGCCAATTCCTCCTTTGGCCGCCTTACGTTCCATTTTTCTGCTGCCAATGACTGGAACGAACTGCAAAAATCACTGAAGCTGGAGACTCATATCTCCCTCACTAGCTTTAAAAACCAGCTGTCAGAGCAGCTCACAGATCACTGCACCTGTACATAGCCCATCTGTAAATAGCCCATATAACTACCTCATCCCCATACTGTATGTATTTTTTTATTTATCTTGCTCCTTTGCACCACAGTATCTCTACTTGCACATTCATCTTCTGCACATCTATCATTCCAGTGTTTAATTGCTATATTGTATTTACTTCACCACCATGGCCTATTTATTGCCTTACCTCCCTTATCCTACCTCATTTGCACACACTGTATATAGACTTTTTCTACTGTATTATTGACTGTATGTTTGTTTATTCCATGTGTAACTCTGTGTTGTTGTATGTGTCGAACTGCTTTGCTTTATCTTGGCCAGGTCGCAGTTGTAAATGAGAACTTGTTCTCAACTAGCCTACCTGGTTAAATAAAGATGAAATAAAAAATATATAATACAAATTATGCGGGAAGTCCTCTCTGAGCTCCAGGCTAAACTAGCAATACCTCCGTTTTAAGTTTAAGAGTTTATACACGTTTAATAAAAAGCTTAGACTTTCTTCATCGTTTATTTTGATTTATTGTGATGTATATTTGTCTCCTACTGTACTTTCTTTTGTTAATGGTCGGGTGTGTGGCCAGGCCTCTATTTCATTCCACTCATTGTACTCTGTGTCATTGGGCAAATGACAAGATTGGCAAGGAGAGGAATGTTTGCTTAAATGACTGGTACCCAGACTAGTGATAGCTACTTAGAGAAAATCATCTTTTCTTGTGAACTTTTCACCACGGAGTGATTGCAGTCTGCACTTCACAGGGTATCACCAACACCGAATTCGGCAAGAGAAGTCCCGTCCCCATTCATTTTCAACGCGGGCAAGCAGAGAAATGTGCTGGGGATTGTGGGAAGGTGAGTGGCAGAACCCTGCTAGCGGAGCAGAAGAAAAAGTTGAGCTCTGCTCTTCTATATGCAAATTTCAAGCGAAGCAAAGTATTGGAGCGAAGCGTTGTCAAAAGGAGCCTCTGGTTGAAACCCACTGTTAGAAGAGTTCGCTACCTATAGTCTGTTATTTGGCATATATTGTTGCTTGTTTGCTATTCTGTTGACAGATCGAGAAGATGGTGTGCTCACTAGCGTGTTAGCTAGTTTGCTTACAAAATAATTAGTGAGTGTGCACAAAACAGCTAACAGCTAGCTAGCCAAACATTTATTTTTTGGGGGGTGGATTATTTTAGAATTTGAGGCTTTAAAACTGTATTTACACTGTGATTTCAACACACGGTTTAGCTAGAAAACATGTTCTAGTGAATTAGCTATGTTTTTATCCCAAAACCGCCTCCCTCCGTTTGTGTAACTAGCTGTAGACTGACGTTCTTGTGGGCTGCTGTCGATGAGCTGATCATACGCTTGACCCTTCTTTTTCTTCCTTGGCGCTCGCACATTTTGTTTGAGCATTCCGCCACCTACTTTGCAGTAGTGTGTAGTCGATCACGTTACATTTTGTGATACAACAAATAGAAAGGAAGGGGGAAAGGAAAAATTGCACCACCAACTAACCCTACGCCTATGTACTACTAT
The DNA here is from genome assembly GCF_901001165.1 of Salmo trutta. Taxonomy (NCBI): domain Eukaryota; kingdom Metazoa; phylum Chordata; class Actinopteri; order Salmoniformes; family Salmonidae; genus Salmo; species Salmo trutta. The sequence goes on along the minus strand of NC_042959.1, from coordinate 31,267,600 downwards.
TTAATAAAGATAAAAACACCACCCTAAAAGGCAGTGGTCCACTTTCTCTAAAAACATCCCTCCCACTGGGACAGAATCATCATTTGCATTTGCAAGTTTTGGACTCTGAGGTCTTCACCACACCTGCCAGGTAATTCATCCTCCCTCTCGTCAGGTTACATTTCTGAGCCATCAGAGACAGCAGAGTACGATTTAGTACTTGGCGCCATTCTTCCTCCACACACATCTTCCTTCTGCGCTCTGCTCTGTTTCTTTTTCTTCCTCTGTCCATAACCACGTCGATCCATTCACCATGCTCATGCCACGCCTTCATCTGTTGTATTGTTTGCAGAAAACGCACTGATGGCCTTTCTCCAATACCCAATATCTGTTCCTTAGCCCAGTTTACTAGTCTGGCTATCTCTGACCTCTCCATGCTCACAAAACCTATGCTTGACTCTATCTCCCCGTGTGGCTTTATAGTGGACTGCAATCAAATATACTTCCTTTAATTCTCGCTTCTGATCGTGTTGCAGTTTTTCTCAATATCTTGAAAGTGTTTCTTAAAAAAATGCTGTTGATTTCCTAAACAGCTGATTCAAGATACTGCAAAACCGATTTTCAAAATGTAACTGCCTTTTACAGTCTGATCTAACTACCAATGTCAATATAGTAATGACACTGTAAACGTATGTAAATATCAGCAAATATTATTATTTCATAGATTGATACAATGGAATTCTAAATAGACAATGAAAGAGAAATGTATTCAAATCAAATGTTATTTGTCACATGCGCCAAATACAACAGGTGTAAACCTTACAGTTAAATGTTTATTTACAAGCCCTTAACCAACAATGCTTTAAGAAGTTTAAAGAAAAAAGTATTAAGTAAAAAATTTAAAATAAAAGTAACAAATAATTAAACAGCAGCAGTAAAATAACAATAGCGAGGCTATATACAGGCGGTACTGGTACAGAGTCAATGTGCGGGGGCACTGGTTAGTCGAGGTAATTGAGGTAATATGTACATGTAGGTAGTGTTAAGGTGACTATGCATAGATACTAAACAGAGAGTAGCAGCAGCGTAACAGTGAGGTCTGGGTAGCCCTTTGATTAGCTGTTCAGGAGTCTTATGGCTTGGTGGTAGAAGCTGTTAGCAAGCCTTTTGGACCTCGACTTGGCACTCCGGTACCACTTGCCATGTGGTAGCAGAGAGAACAGTCCATGACTAGGGTGGCTGGTGTCTTTGACAATTTTTAGGGCCTTCCTCTGACACCGCCTGGTGAAGAGGTCCTGGATGGCAGGAAGCTTGGCCCCAGTGATGTACTGGGCCGTACGCACTACCATCTGTTGTGCCTTGCAGTCGGAGGCTGACCCATGCCAAATCTTTTCAGTCTCCTGATGGGGAATAGGCTTTGTCGTGCCCTCTTCACGACTGTCTTAGTGTGTTTGGACCATGATCATTTGTTGTTGGACACCAAGGAACTTGAAGCTCTCAACCTGCTCCACTGCAGCCCCGTCGATGAGAATGGGAGCGTGCTCGGTCCTCCTTTTCCTGTAGTCCACAATCATCTCCTTAGTCTTGATCATGTTGAGGGAGAGGTTGTTGTCCTGGCACCTCATGGCCAGGTCTCTGACATCCTCCCTATAGGCTGTCTCGTCATTGTTGGTGATCAGGCCTACCACTGTTGTGTCATTGGAAAACTTGATGAGGGTGTTGGAGACGTGCCTGGCCATGCAGTCATGCGTGAATATGGAGTACAGGAGGGGACTGAGCACGCACTCCTGAGGGGCCCCCATGTTGAGGATCAGCTTGGCGGATGTGTTGTTACCTACACTTACCACCTGGGGGCGGTCCGTCAGTAAGTCCAGGATCTAGTTGCAGAGGGAGGTGTTTAGTCCCAGGGTCCTTAGCTTATTGATGAGCTTTGAAGGCACTATGGTGTTGAACGCTGAGCTGTAGTCAATTAATAGCATTCTCACATAGGTGTTCCTTTTGTCCAGGTGGGAAAGAACAGTGTGGAGTGCAATAGAGATTGCATCATCTGCGGATCTGTTTGGGCGTTATGCAAATTGGAGTGGATCTAGGGTTTCTGAGATAATGGTGTTGATGTGAGCCATATCCAGCCTTTCAAAGCACTTCATGGATACAGATGTGAGTGCTACGGGTCGGTAGTCATTTAGGCAGGTTACCTTAGTGTTCTTGGGCACAGGGACTATGGTGGTCTGCTTAAAACATGTTGGTATTACAGACTCAGTCAGGGACAGGTTGAAAATGTCAGTGAAGACACTTGCCAGTTGCTCAGTGCATGCTCAGAGTGCACGTCCTGGTAATCCGTCTGGTCCTGCGGCCTTGTGAATGTTGAACTGTTTAAAGGTATAACTCACATCGACTATGGAGAGCGTGATCACACAGTCATCCGGAACAGCTGATGCTCTCATGCATGCTTCAGTGTTACTTGCCTCGAAGCGAGCATAGAAGTAATTTAGCTTGTCTGGTAGGCTTGTGTCACTGGGCAGCTCGCGGCTTCCCTTTGTAGTCTGTAATAGTTTGCAAGCCCTGCCACATCCGACGAGCATCAGAGCCGGTGTAGTACGATTCAATCTTAGACCTGTATTGACACTTTGCCTGTTTGATGGTTCGTCGGAGGGCATAGTGGGATTTCTTATAAGCTTCCGGGTTAGAGTCCCGCTCCTTGAAAGCGGCAGCTCTACCCTTTAGCTCAGTGTGGATGTTGCCTGTAATCCATGGCTTCTGGTTGGGGTATGTACGTACAGTCACTGTGGGGACAATGTCATCGATGCACTTATTGATGAAGCCAGTGACTGATGTGGTGTACTCCTCAATGCCACCGGAAGAATCCCGGAACATATTCCAGACTGTGCTAGCAAAACAGTCCTGTAGCTTAGCATCTGCTTAATCTGACCACTTTCTTATTGACCGAGTCACTGGTGCTTCCTGCTTTAGTTTTTGCTTGTAAGCAGGAAACGGGAGGATAGAATTATGGTCAGATTTGCCAAATGGAGGGCGAGGGAGAGCTTTGTACATGTCTCCATGTGTTGAGTAAAGGTGGTCTAGAGTTTCTTTCCCTCTGGTTGCACATTTAACACGCTGGTAGAAATCAAGTGATTATAATGAAACAAGGATAATTCAGTACGTAGCTTCAATACATTTTGTTTATTTTACATCTAAACATATAGGCCTAAATGTATGAGCTGGGCCTAGACAAGAGGTTCTCTCTGAAAGTGAGCTATCTTGGCATCTCACAGATCTGGAATCCCTAGTCCTCTTCCTAGACACCTTTGGCCCATGAGGGGTGAGCCAGAGGGTCAGGTACTCTGGGCCATCCAGGAATAGCATTTACAGGCCTCAGGTAATACTCACACTGCTCTGGGTCCACATCCCTTATTAAAACAGCTTGACAGCACAGTGACAGTTGTATTATTTCCTCTCATCTCTTTCCCATTGCATCCAACTTCTGCTTTAGCTATGCCCCTTCCTGTGCTTACTTCTGTCTCTCAGCCGGTGCCCGTCTCTCCCAGCGTTTCATATACTAAGCCAAAGTCTGTAGATATTTCTCTTCTACTTTCTTCATCTTAGCCTTTGTTGTCAGTCCGTTTAGAACTGCAACATTCGGTACCCATTCCTGACACACGGCCTTAGCCTGCGCCAGCTCATATACCAGTGCATGTACCACTTTCTCCCAGTCAGCCAGTTCCTGTGGCTTATTGCGAAGATCAGTCATTTGACGTGCTATGTCCTCTTCTTGAGCCTGCACATCGGCTAGTTGCTTAAACTGTAGTTTATTTTATTTAAAAAATATATATATTTAACCTTTATTTAACCAGGTAGGCCAGTTGAGAATAAGTTCTCATTTACAACTGCGACCTGGCCAAGATAAAGCAAAGCAGTACGACACAAACAACACGGAGTTACACATGGGATAAACAAACGTACAGTCAATAACACAATAGAAAAATCTATATACAGTGTGTGCAAATGAAGTAAGGAGGTAGGGCAATAAATAGGCCATAGTGGCGAAGTAATTACAATTTAGCAATTAACACTGGAGTGATAGATGTGCAGATGAGGATGTGCAAGTAGAAATACTAGTGTGCAAAAGCTCAGAAAAACAAGAACAAATATGGGGATGAGGTAGGTAGTTGGTTGGATCGGCTATTTACAGATGGGCTGTGTACAGCTGCAGCGATTGGTAAGCTGCTCTGACAGCTGATGCTTAAAGTTAGTGAGGGAGATATGTCTCCAACTTCAGTGATTTTTGCAATTTGTTCCAGTCATTGGCAGCAGAAAACTGGAAGGAAAGATGGCCACAGGAGGTGTTGGCTTTGGGGATGACCAGTGAAATATACCTGCTGGAGTGCATGCTACGGGTGGGTGTTGCTATAGTGACCAGTGAGCTAAGATAAGGCAGAGCTTTACCCAGCAAAGACTTATAGATGACCTAGAGCCAGTGGGTTTGGTGACGAATATGTAGCAAGGGCCAGCCAACGAGAGCATATAGGTCGCAGTGGTGGGTAGTATATGGGGCTTTGGTGACAAAACAGATGGCACTGTGATAGACTGCATCCAATTTGCTGAGTAGAGTGTTGGAGGCTATTTTGTAAATGACATTGCTGAAGTCAAGGATCGGTAGGATAGTCAGTTTTACGAGGGTATGTTTGGCAGCATGAGTGAAGGATGCTTTGTTGCAAAACAGGAAGCCGATTCTAGATTTAATTTTGGATTGGAGATACTTAATAAGAGTCTGGAAGGAGAGTTTACAGTCTAGCCAGACACCTAGGTATTTATAGTTGTCCACATATTCTAAGTCAGAACCTTCCAGAGTAGTGATGCTAGTCGGGCGGGCGGGTGCTGGTAGCAATCGGTTGAAGAGCATGCATTTAGTTTTTTCTTGCATTTAAGAGCAGTTGGAGGCCACGGAAGAAGTGTTGTATGGCATTGAAGCTTGTCTGGAGGGTTGTTAAAACAGTGTCCAAAGAAGGGCCAGAAGTATACAGAATGGCGTCGTCTGCGTAGAGGTGGATCAGAGACTCACCAGCAGCAAGAGCGACATCATTGATGTATACGAAGAAAAGAGTCAACTCGAGAATTGAACTCTGTGGCACCCCCATAGAGACTGCCAGAGGTACGGACAACAGGCCCTCCGATTTGACACACTGACCTCGATCTGAGAAGTTGTTAGTGAACCAGGCGAGGCAGTCATTAGAGAAACCAAAGCTGTTGAGTTTGTCGATAAGAATGTGGTGATTTACAGAGTCGAAAGCCTTGGCCAGGTTGATGAAGACGGCTGCACAGTACCGTCTTTTATCGATGGCAGTTACGATATCGTTTAGGACCTTGAGTGTGGCTGAGGTGCACCCGTGACCAGCTCGGAAACCGGATTGCGTAGCGGAGAAGGTACGGTGGGATTCGAAATGGTTGGGGATCTGTTTGTTCACTTGACTTTCGAAGACTTTAGAAAGGCAGGGCAGGATGGATATAGGTCTGTAACAGTTTGGGTCTAGAGTGTCTCCCCCTTTGAAGAGGGGGATGACCGCGGCCTCTTTCCAATCTTTAGGAATCTCAGACGATACGAAAGAGATGTTGAACAGACTAGTAATAGGGGTTGCAACAATGGCGGCGGATCATTTTAGGAAGAGAGGGTCCAGATTGTTTGGCCCAGCTGATGTGTAGGGATCCAGATTTTGCAGCTCTATGAGAACATCAGCTGTCTGGATTTGGGTGAAGGAGAAGCAGGGGGGGCTTGGGCCAGTTGCTGCGGGGGGTGCAGAGCTGTTGTCCGAGGTTGGGGTAGCCAGGTGGAAAGCATGGCCAGCCGTAGAGAAATGCTTAACCGGTCTCTTAGCCAGTCTCCAATTTCTTATCTTTGCAAGTTTCTTAGCCTCAGTCTGTATCTGTGCCTGGTTTTGAGCTTGGGAATTGGTTCCTGGGATTGGCCTTACCGTAAGCCGCCTCCAACGCTGTTTTAGAGAATTCCTCCAACTGGCCTCACAACCACAGACCACTTTCATGGTGTTGTGTGGGCGAGCGGTTTGCTGATGTCAACATTGTGAACAGAGCTTCCCATGGTGGTGGTGGGGTTATGGTATTTGCAGGCATAAGCTACAGACAACGAACACAATTGCATTTTATTGAGGCAATTTGAATGAACAGAGATCCCTTGACGAGACCCTGAGGCCCATTGTTGTGCCATTAATCCGCCGCCATCACCTCATGTTTCAGCATGGTAATGCACAGCCCCATGTCGCAATGATCTGTACACAATTCCTGGAAGCTGAAAATTGCCCAGTTCTTCCATGGCCTGCGTACTCACCAGACATATCACCCATTAAGCATGTTTGGGATGTTCTGGATCGACGTGTATGACAGCCTGTTCCAGTTCCCGCCAATATCCAGCAACTTCACACAGCCATTGAAGAGGAGATATCTGTATTCCCAATCATGTGAAGTCCATAGATTAGGGCCTAATTAATTTATTTCAATTGACTGATTTCCTTATATGAACTGTAACAGTAAAATCTTTGATATTGGTGCATGTTGCGTTTATAATTTTGTTCAGTATCAACTGCATCAACTGTTGAAAAGTCAGATTTTTTTTTTTTTTACAGGAACACTTAATTTTACAATGGCTGTAATGAATTCATGAGTATATTCTATCATCTAACCCAGGAGTTAATTATTACAGAACACTGAGAGTAGGTCCTACTGCTGCTGCTGTTTATCTAGATATGTCACCAAATCGAATTATGTCAGATCTGACATCTTCTCTTCTTCTGAGGCACAGATGTCAATTTGTGGTTTGCACATTATATAAATAAATAATACATTGTCACACCATTGGAAATATAATTCAAATTCTGGTCACAAAACCGTGGGCTGTTCATAATGGGGAGATCCGTCTGCTTGACTCTTGCGCCCCCGTGTGGATCTGTACTCATCGTCTAATCTAGGTCTATCACCTTAGTTGTAGAGTAGGCTAAAACGTACATTAATGTGTTTGCAAAGGAACATTTCTGTAAAATTACCGAAGCTCATCAATAAAGTGTATTGTCAATTAATCAATTGAATAATATGTATGTATTTGCAAAAATAATGGACGAATTAAATTAACCGTTGTGCCAAATATGTCATTATGCGTCACATGAATTCAACAATTTCGATATTTTTCTTTAGATAAATGTGTCCAATATTGGTCAAATTAATCCAAAGGGCCTTGCAATCTCACATTTCCTGCATCTTTAGACCTGTTGCAGCACAATCTTACTCTCAATTCGTGCAAATAGGCACAAAACGTATTTCAGCACATTTCGTGCGTTTTTTGTGAGGCTTGATTGGTGTGAAAAGACACACATTTTTGTGAAACTTAATTCGTAGGACAATACAAAAAGAATTGTGCGACTTCATTCATAGGAAAATACATTTGTGGGGGGCAAATTTCGGAACAATCTTTTGAAAGTTATTAGAGCAATGCATGATGGGCAATGGTGTTCAACACGGACTTTGTTTGTGTCCCACATTTTATTTATAGGGTAAAAAATACGTGTTAACAACCCAATATTGTTAATCATCCAGGTTGTCACCGAATAATTCTAATATAATAGTAGCCTTATGATGTTTTTATTAATTCCAAAACAGTTTTCTATGCTTGTTTTCACTTGACATTGGGATACTGGTGAACTTGTAGTCAGAAAGGCCCTTTTTTCGTCTAGGCAACAGTAGGCCTACACGATTTTCTTCATGGCGCATTTCATATTTCGTGGAGCCTACATTGCACAATTGTCTTAATAATGCATTTAATACAAGGCTCCACTTTGTCGTGTACATTACACCATTTATTTCATAATGCATTTAATACAAGACTGTCGAATGTTATGAGGGTTGCCAGATTGGAGAAAAAATACATATATATTTCTTTGAGGTATCGATGAAGGTATTTGATTGGGGAATGGGGATATATGTTTATGATGGGAAATTATAATACACACCATAATACACACTCCCACACAAACACTTACAAAAATATACACACACTCACTTTTTCGTACTGTTATAGCCGACTTGACTTTATGAATTATCTTTTATAAAATATTTGTGTCTATTTGTCATGTATTCATTATCTTTAACTAGTTAAATGATTGTAGTTTGTATGTTTCAGTAAGGATTAACATGGTTAAATAGTCGCAAATCTCTGCTTGATTTAGCTTTTGGTATATTTGCCATTTTCATATATATTCTGTATTTCCACTGAAGAAAGCAATAATTAATCAACACACTACTTTAAATAAATGGACAGTATCTGTTATAAAACGGAAATTACGCTTGGTAAATAATTGGTGAGAAATGCTCAGTCTGAAGCCATTCGACTATGGGTTTCACAACCCTATAATAATGATACAAGTTATAGCACCTTAAAAATGGTTTACTTACAACCTCTGGGGTATAATATGTTGGGCAAAGTGGTATAGGAGAGTCCGACATATAACCCCTAACTTGAGTTCAGTCTTCGCCAATGAAAACCAACAGGGGCCTCAATTCCAGGCCGTAGAAATTTCTACATCCATGTCATTAGATCAAAACAGGATGGATCAACAGATATACATATTACTGGTTTGCATCCTAAAAAAACATAGTTGTGTTTTGCTGCATAACGCACTTACATTATTTGTCTACCCATATGATCTGGATCATTGTCATGTTATTTGATATATATATATAAGCTTCAGTAACAACAGAACACCATGGTTGTAATAACACTTTAAACAGGTAGTATATAAATGTGTAGAATGTGTTTGTTTTGGTTCCACACTGGTAAGTTAACTTATGTAAATTAGACATACAGAGGATTTTCTTCTGAATAACTGATCAGGGCATAGCACTTTCCATTCAGCTTTAGGCAACTTTGATGTAAGGCTTGATCACACCTGTAGTGACTACTTCTATCTGTCACGCCCATTGTTGTGTAACCATTGTTCAATAGATGTATCAATGTATTTATACCCAACATAATGTTGAAAAACAGAATGCTTCCCACCGCTAGATCACATGAGCTGGATGTGATCCCAATGCTGCCACCGATGTAGCGGAAGAAAGTGAAAGCTGCAACAGGGACTCTAACTAGGGCTCATATAACCTGTTTAACTGCATTGATATTACTTAATTGGTCATTGTCCAAATACCATGCATTTGCACCACATTATTCATTAATTTCCAATCATGAAAATTTAGCACCAATATCCCAAACTATTAAGCAAAAGCAAGCATAGAAAACAGCATTGGTATTAATACAAATAAATGTATAAAAACAACAACATTAATAAAAACAACATCGTAAGGCTAGTATTATATTATTTCGTTGACAACTTGGTTGATTGTTAACACGTTTATTTTTTCACATAAATAAATGCGGGACACAAAAAAGGCAACGTAGAACATAATTGCCCATAATGCATTGCTCCAATAAGTTTCTAAATATATTTTCGAAGTTTTCCTACCAAAAAAAAATCTTTTCCTGTGATTTTTTTTTTTTGTCTTTTTCTACGAATTAAGTCGCACCAAAAAATATGTGTATTTTCACACGAATTAAGCCACACAAAAATGCACGAAATCTGCTGAAGTACTTTTTGTACGAATTGAGTATGAGATTGTGTTTCAACACTAGACCAAACACTACAAAATTAGGTACATCTAATGTAGCTATAAACCCAAACGTTTGAGAGCACACAAATCACAATGTTTGGACTGTGTCGACATAATTTTATAATATGCTTGGCGGATATTCGAGGAGCCTAAAAATGAACGAACTAAAATTGAGTTTCTGTCGTTCAAAAGATTTCCACACGATGGCAGCCCAATGAAGGCAATGGAACGGCTATTGGGTGGAGGCACGCACGGCTATCAGAGGTAAAGTTGCCTCACTTTATTGACTCCATGGAGCTGAAGGAGTAGGCTAACTAATAATGTATGCAGCTATCAAACAAGCAATCAAACTAGAAGAGCTTCATAATTTTTTTTATGAAGTAGCAAATGTTTTCTCTCTTCACACTGTGTTCCATATGATGTAGGCATGACTTGCCTAGTTAAATAAAGGTTAAATAAAAAATAAATGTAGGCATGTAGCCTAGATTAGGTGTGTTTCTCAGTTGACATAGAAATTGATTGTTTGTGTGTAGTGTACCAGTTTGCATATACAAAACCTAACCCATGAATCAGTTAGCCTTATAAGTAACATTTGTAGAGGAATAGGCTATTGTTTACTCTCTTTTTGAAACTTTACTTTTGATTTGACGATATTTCCACATGGTTTTGAATATTTTACTTTAATAATCCTGAAACAATACAGAGAGGGGTGCTAATGTTCTTATTTTATTTTCAACATATTTGTAATAGTAGTGTGACTAGGCTTAGTCTTGGGACAGAGTAATACTTCTAGAAAAACGTTAATAGCACTTTTAAAGAAACGTCTGTTTCTCTGCTACCATTTTATCATAACCTGTAGGCTATTTGGTATACGTTGTATGGATCCAAATAACCCTTTTTGTAATGTTGATCAACATTTTTGGGAAGAATCGTATGGGGATGATTTTTGCAGTAATGATATTAGTTATATTTAAAGCACTGCCATACTCCTCATATGTAATCCCGAGAGGGAAGTGTTTACAGTAGTGATTAAAGTGCCTCCCTTCCCTCCACAGTTTAGAGGTCATTCCTCCACTGGCTCGTCCACTGTGTGTGTCAGTCCTACTTGTGAATCTGAACTGACAGTCCCCATGGAGGAGCCTTGGCTTGGTGGAGTTGGGAAACTTCCCCAGCCATCTGTCCTAGAGCTGCCCCCCCCCCCCCTCCCTCCGCGCATCCCTCATTCCCACACTGGGCCTTTGTCAGCATTTCCTGTCCCTGGACTAGGCGTGGTGTGCACGGAGGCTGGGGTGACCGTGGGTGCTTTCACACGCACCTGCAGATGGGACAAAGGGCCAAGGGTGCTGGGCCTGAAGACAGATTGATGCTTTGTGCGTTGAGGCAAGAGTGGGTGTGTGTTAGTGTGCGTGTGTGTCTGTGTCTCTGTGTGTGTGTGCGTGGTGGTGGGGGGAAGTAGTTTAGTTAGCTAGCTGAGAAGTTTGGGGGAGAGGGTTAGGGGAAGCAGGGGGGGGTCTGTCACTCCAGTCTGTGTGAGTCCAAGCTTTGGTGGACCCCGCGAGATTGACAGCTTTTGTGGGCTGCGTCTCCACACAATGGTGGTGCTTTAATGGGCAGTAAAGCTATATTAGAGCTTTGGGGAAGGGTTGAGGAGAGGTGGTGGTTGTTTCGGGGTGGTGGTTGTGGTGCGGTAGATTGATGGATGGAGGGCGGGGGGTGGTGGTGGGGTGGCGGGGTGACTGCTTTGCTTAAAGGGGACCAATTCATAGGCATTCAGTTCAGGCCTCGTTATTCACTGAATGCATCCAGTGCAGGAATGCAGCAGCATCAATTAGAATGTGTTAGCAGATAGCGTAGAAGGAAAACCCTTTCTCTCCCTTTTGGTCCCAGGACAACACAGTCCCACTATAGGAGGTGTCAGAGCCACAAAGCCTTTTTTGTGGCTCTCTCTCCATTACATTACCAGTGCAATATGTAAGGTGGGGACTCTTTTGATTTAAATTAAGTGGAAAAAACACTCAATCCTATTTTTATTCAGCAGGGATAATGGTGTTATAGTCTATAAAGGTCTTTAGCTACTAATCTGTGGCTTAAAATCTCCCCCTGGCTCCCCTTTCTCTCCTCTCTCTGTGTCTTACTCTCACTCGGAGCATTATATTTATTCAATGGTGGAGGGTCAAAGACAGACTGTTCAACAGAGTTGCTTGTAGCCTTAACTGCCGCATCACTTCTAATTGTGTATCGGTGGGTCAACGGTGTGTTGTGTTGTCCCCCTTTAAGAAAGGAAGAACATAAATGAATTAAAACAGTATCTTGTAAGCCATTGTTTGTTGTGGGCACAGGCCGCCACTTCAGACACTGAGGGGCTGGTAGATAATGAGTTGTTCTAGAACTTTCCAGGGTAAAGGAAATAAAAGAAAGGAAGGAGTGGGAAATAGTTTGACCATGATCAGATGTCAGGGGGATACACCACTTTTGTTTTGTTTTACGTACAAAGATAATGGGTCCATATTTGAACTAATTAGGCTGCATTTAATTGAATGCTTTTCAAGGTTTAACAACATGAATTGTCCACAAAATTAAATATTTAAAATAGATTTTTTTATTCATCTTTGAAATAGTTATCTACTAATGTACTATTCAAACGATGTATTCAAAAATATGTTTTAAAGCATGAAGTCTTGGTATCTGTAAAGCTATAGGCCTACAGTATAGGGAAAGCAAGTTACAGTGTGTATGGCCCCCAAATAACAGTGTTATCCTACAGTGCCATTACCCAGAATTGAGTGGTTGTTATACAGTCACAGTGTTCAGCATCCATTTCATCACCCATTTCCTTGCTTTTACCACCCAAATGATACAGCTGCCACGTGCGCAAATGGAATTGGAGATTTTTGTTCTCCTAAGATTTAATGTGCGCTAACTGGCAGGAACCTCTTACAGAAAGGTGTGCGCTTCGCTATGAGCAATTATGCTTCATTTGGAGCTGAGTGAGGCGAATTTGCATCGTATGAAAAGGAAACTAGAGGTAAACTGCAGGAACAGTGCAGTAAATTGGGACAAACAGAGTAACATGCAGAAATGCATCTTGGCTGTAATTGTATAATTGTAAAATAGCTGTCTAAATGCATCTCCCAATTAAACTTGCTTCTTCTGAAAGGCAAAGAATTGGCAGGGAATTATGGCAAGAAGCATTGCCATGATTTAAATGCTGCCTCCTTCAGAGTTAAGGGGTAACGGGTGGGGGTGGGATCATTTGCACCAAAATGGAAAATGTGATATAAATATGGACAGATGTCTTCATACAGTGCATGTGATGCGGGGGGTTATGGAGAGGGTGTGATGGAAATGGAAGGATAGAGCCCTTCTCTAGGAGATGGTGCTTCCTGAGTGGTGAGAGGGCACAGGAAGGAGATGGTGAGAGAGGAGAGTAGAAAAGAGGAGAAGAGAAAAGAAGAGAGGTGGAAGGTTTAGACTGTCAGTGAAGGGACAGTTGTGTGTGTGTCCCCCCCCCCCCCCCCCCCCCCACCTTGCCAGCAAAACATTTTAGTGGCCCTCCTCTTGACGGGAGAGAGAAACATTGGCGCTCTAAAGATAATTTCCTACAATTCTGCCCATTTTGCCATGGAGTGTAGAGAAATTGGTTCAGTTTTAAAGCAAATTTCCTGCAATTCTACACATTTTGCCAAGACTTTTGCCAAGCCATGTTAATTATATCTGAGTGAGAGTGATCAATGGGGGCCCCCTGAAGGTCAGGTCCCCTGGGCACATGCCCTGCATGCCTGGTCGATATTGAACCATGATGACTAGTTTACTAACTTACCAATCTAAAAAGTGTTGTCTTAATTGAGTGACTGACAGCAAGAGAAAAACTGCTGATGCACAACCACATTTCGAAATTGCACCTTGTATATTCTACTATTCTAACTCTCAACAGTAAGATTTCCTAAAAACATGTTTTTTGGGGGGTCGGGGGACACCTAGCGATCGGGGGCCCTAAGCGACCGCTTATGTCACTTATGCCTGGAGCCGGCCATCTCTCTCCCACAGTGGATGGAGTGGCGCTGTCTGCAGAGCTGCAGAACAGCCTGGTCTCTGTCTGGATTAGACCCTGCCTGGCTGCAGCACACAAAGGAGAGCTCAAGTAAACGGTTTATGAATGCTGATTAATTGATGCCATTTCTCTGCAGTGTGCCATGGAGATTTAGAGGGACGGGGTGCATGGGGGACTGGGGAGGGTGTGTGGGAGGGAGAGCGTTCTGACGTTGGTTCAGGGTGTTTGGTTGTTGTTGCGTTAACAATGGTAAACGGTGAATGCACACGGTCTAAGTAGGACTATCCAAATGTAGTACTACATCTGTGCTAAAAACAACAACCTCAACTTCAAAAATCACATTGCCATACACAACCCATCTCCAAACCCTCTGTGCTTAACTTAATTAACATTTAGCATTGCCACATTTAACGAGTACTGTCTTCCCGTGTATGCTCAGGTGTAACAGGCTGAGATGGAGGTTCCCACGAGGTGGTTGAGGTGTACAGGTGTTCTGGGAGAACTCAGGCGGCCCGGGGCACGGAGGGGCAAACCACTGTCCCATAGCCCGCCTCAATGGGGGAATCCCAGGGGCCAACTCAATAGGCCGGGTTCCACTTGATGGAGAGAGAAAGGGCCGTTTCAGCCGCTGCCCAGCAGGAAAGATCTGGTCGTGGAAGACCTCTTTCAGGACTCTCTGTTTGTCTGAAGGCTGTCACAGCAGATGAGTACTCAGCAAACAGCGTGAACAAGGATTTGAACCAGAAAACCAACAGAGCCTTGACAATATTGTGATTGGGCCTTGTCTCTTTAGTGGGGGCTGAAAGGCGAATTGAGAGCAGGAACAAGTGCGCATTCAGAGCTGGACGTTGAAGCCCTTGGGTTGTTTTTTATGGATTCTGGCGGATAAATCACAGTCTGTATGTGTTGGATAAAGGTAAATCATGTTCATCTCCTCTTTCTCTCATGTAAGGGTCAAATGGGTATAAACCTGATCCACCTCCAATGTCCTCTTCCAAGGTCATAGGGTAATCTTATTTCCACTTTGTTCAGTTGTGAATTAGAGCTGTCCTGTCTGGAAACATTTGGTTTTCCTTGTCAAGTCGTCATGTTGCCACTGACCACTATCCTTCTGAGAATGTATTGAAATAGACATCACTCACTTGATGATTCGATATATAACACAGATGTATTTAAATGTATATTTGTCTGGTACAGTTCAACATTATTTCAGTTTCTGGGTTTTCTAGATAAGACAGAATATTATGTGTTCTCAAAGTTTGTCCCTGTCCCTGTCCCAGCCCTCCTGGCAGGATAATGCTGCATGGCAACACACAGAGCTGCCCCTGTGTGGAGCTCAGAGGAACCTTAGAGTGTGAGATTAAACCACAGTTTCCTGTGATACATTTAATCTTCTCCCAACACTAACTCCACTGTGCCAGGGTCTGTCTGGGGTTAGGATTCACCTTTCCCTGTTGATTTAGGCGCCATACGCACACATATGTGAGGACGTAAACACACATACACACACAGGCATGCACATACACACACAGACATGCACATACATACACATACTCACACAAATATGCTCATGTCCATACACAGACACTCACTCACACACCATGCACACCTGTGTGTTGTCACCTAGGCACTGTACAGAGGGATTCAAGTTTATTACACTGAAGGTGAAGAATGGGCCTAGATTAACCTCCATCCCACACAGGGAGTCTGTCTGACAGCAGCTCAAATGAGACATTACATTCTCCGGCCCAATAGTGTTTTTTATAAAGTTAACCTCATTTGAAGCTACTGCATTGCTTTTAATTAACGTCAATGGAATGTGAATACATTTTCCAGGTTAAGTGTGAGAATAACACTTTCCACTCTACCTTGCTCTTGAAAACCAACAGAAAGAGCAGGCTGAATCGGTGAGAGTAGATTACACGTAAAAACAAACCGATTTTTATGCTTCTATTTTGTTTCCTTTCTGACTTTGTGTACATTAATCAACCTATTTATTCATTTGATGGTGGGGGTATAGAGGCTAAGAAAGAGCATGAGTAGTGCTTCTTCTTGTGAAGAAAAGGCTTGTGATGGAATGGGCCGGGAAGGACTGTGACTTCTCCATTGAGAGTGGAGGGGCACGCTGAATTAGCTTGATTTGCCTGTGAATAGGAGCTTTCCATTATTCCTGTTAGGGAGCTGTCAGATCGAATAGAGAAAGTGAAAACTGCCTTTTATCAACCTTTTCCAAGTGAAACTGAACAGGCAATCAATAACTGAATTCAGGCCCTGGGGAAAGTCAAGCAGAATGATATGGGGGTGTTGTAAAAGGGGTATTTGTCAAATTGCTAATGGTAAAAAAAGCAGATGACATTTTGGCACAGTTTGGTGGTGAGAATAACAGCAAATTAAAAATAACACATCAATGAAGTCTTCCCAGCAAATGTAATTAATAGGTCTGGGCTGGAATTACCAAATACTAATGGCAAATATAAAATTATGAACTTACTTCATAAACATTTTAGGTTATTGTGGTATGTTGGTGTTATTAGCTATGTAAACATATTTTTTCACATTTTTTATTTTAAATCTGCAAACATTAATTTGCAAACTTCAGGGTACATGTTTTTGAATAAAAAATTGCTGTACACATTCAATTAAATTCTTTACTTTTTAAAATCAAACTTGATGAGATTCAATTTAAGCTGTTCTAACAAATATGTAGATTAATTGGCAAATACTCTCAATGAATAAAGATAAACAATTCTGCAAACATCGCCTTCACTAATAGCATGATAGCAATAGTTACTGTTTATAATTACTTTTTGAAAGACACTCCATATATCACCGCCTCTGAAATAAGACAGAAGAACTGGGAGTGTCTCACTGTTTTATTAAAGGAATGACACCATATTGTTTTTAAGTTTCATTATATTGACCTTATTGTGCTATTGTCCCGTCCCTGACACCATGATAATGCCTGAATACAGACGGAATTATGCTGAGTATAAAAAGGTCCTATAGTGGCAGGCCGGTTCAATTATCCCTCTACACACTAACAACATGGAGCGAATAAAACACAAGCCTTAGTCCAAGATGCTGCTCAAGACTTCTTTTCTACATTGTTCTGACCATTGTTACAGAACTGAGTAACATGAATGCAGATGAGAATTTGAACTGCTTACTTTTTCAGTTAAATTACAGGCGTGACTATAGTAGACTAAGGTTGAAGCTCAATGTTAAATTACAATCTTCCTACCATCACATCTAAGCTAATATGACAGCAATGTTGATGAAACTTCGCAAATCAACTTGGAGGTAAACAATGATGAGAGAACCAACGATGTGCTACCTTTTTGCAGCATTTCTGATAATGCTAACATTTTTTCAGCTGAATCTCAGGGTTCTATCTAAAACCGGGCCCATCAACTCGGTTGCTCAGCAACTCAACAACACAGCTGGCCACCTGCACCGAGCATAAGAAGTGGTTGAGAACAAACCTAAGCTACTGGAGTCAAGCTGAGGTTAATCAATAAATGCATACAGATAATTGTCTGACATGAAAAAAATGGGTTGATTGTTATTAGTGAGCTGTTTCCGATTTGATAAGCCAATGAATGTGGCTTTGTTTTGATTAGCTAGGTAGCTAGATAACCTAAACACTTGTGTAACCAGAGAACAAACAAATATGCACAAATAAGTGAGCAAACATCCTTGGCTGCTACGATAGCCAGTAAACGTTAGTTAGCTAGGTAAAGTTAGCCAACGTAAAACTGCAAAGTTAGCTGAGGTTAGATAGCTAATGGTAGCTTTCTTATCCAGAGTCCAGCAGTTAGCCTCTATAGCTAGCTAACACCAGTCAGCTGAAAGCTAGTTAGCTAACTAACAGGCAAAGAAAGGTAGCTACATATGTTTGGTCATGGAAGGTTTTTACACATTACTTCAGCCATTAGCTACCTAGAGCCAGACAACAACAGCTGACCTTGACAGAGTAGTTGGCTAATGTAGTCCTAAGTTTTCCCACAAAACATAGCTAGTTAGCTACATCAGTTCAAAACCAATACTAAACTTTAAGTAAATTGTCATGCTGCTACCTTTACAATACATGCAATGGGCTTTTACAACACTAGCTAGCTACTCCATAGTCCAAGCTACGGTAAGAGCTAGCCACCTTTCACTGTCAGACAGGACACAATTCAAACTGTAGCTGAGAAAACAAATTGCTAAGTATGTGTAACAGCGCATCAGTTGTGCACTGACTGCAGTGTGCAAATCCATGCTTGCTAGAGTGGGTGGAGGGGGCTACTTCCCCCCCCAAAACTGTATTATATAAATGTATAGGATGCATAACTCCTCAAGGCTTTAGACTAGAAACAGGCTGTAAAAGGCACAAGAAAGACGCAGCTCTACTGTACATGGGGGTATCTTTGTTTAGTCTATACGACCTTCAAAATCAATGGCTTAAAACTGTTTTCTTTTACGTTGCTTTCAATGGGAATGTAGTCATATTTTACAATGTAAGACTGTTGCAATCAATTGACCTTCTGAAAACCACAGACAATGACCTTTGACTGTCCATGATAAATTCTTTACATACTTTAATAGTTAGTTCAAAACTGATTTGAGCTATTAGAGGACAACAGCCAGCAGACCAGAGTTTAAACCAGCAACCCTTACAGTTATGCAAGCATACCACCTGTGCCATTAAGGCCCAGACCTTTTGGTGGAGGCCGAATTAAAGGTTACAATAACACTGCCAATGACAGACTTTTGGTTGCTCCCAAAAAAATTGGCTTTGTATGTGGAAATATTGTATAATGCGCCTTCAGCAGAAAATCACCTTCCGGTGTAAAAACCATGGAAATTAAAAGGAAAAACTATGTTTTAAGTGAGAAGTAGGCATTGGTTTGAATCCAAAAAATAAAGGAAATTCACATGAGCATCACAATGCCTACTCCACCCATGCTCTACCAAGGTTTTCCAGCACACAGCTTTGACCTACTACAGTAGCTATGTTGGTCTATTGTACTTCAAACAATGTGTAGGTAGGTTGCTTAGGATTCTAACCTTCTCAAACAGCTGTGTGCTGGAACACTTTTGTATAATCTAATGAAGAATAGTTTTAAAAAATTATAGTGTAATTCAACAAATACCACCTAAAAATGCAACACTTATGGAACTTACTGTGTGTGTGAGAGCTAGAAAATAATTTGTGAGTTGTTTTTAGCAAGAACTAATTTCCTACAGAACTGTGAGCTGAGAAAATCGAGAGAGAGAGTGAGAGAGGGCAGTATACATTACCATTCGCTGTGCTCAAAAGATTTCCATGTACTTAAATACATTCATCAACTAATTTCCCCATATTGGTGCTTCCAATTTTTACGCTGGATGGAGAAAATGAATCGGATCATTTGGCCTCATCAATCAATTTAGTAATTGATGTCTTAATTGATGGCAGTGTTCTACAGTTAATTGAGCACATCTATTGTAGCCTTTCATTGTTCCTGGTGCTCAGATACACTGCCCAGCAACCGGCCCAAGTCTTTGGGTGG
Source organism: Salmo trutta (assembly GCF_901001165.1). NCBI lineage: Eukaryota > Metazoa > Chordata > Actinopteri > Salmoniformes > Salmonidae > Salmo > Salmo trutta. The sequence goes on along the minus strand of NC_042959.1, from coordinate 31,248,376 downwards.
GTTTGGACAAAAGATTTGAGTTGTGTTTCCCATTCCCATAAATAACCAAACAAATGTATATTCTTTGCCAAATATATTAGTCATACTATTGAGAATGTCAACAAGGCCATTTTGACTTTTGGAAATAGATTTAGAAATGTGGCTACATGTATAACTCAAAATGAGGTTTCCTCAATAATAGCAAATTCAGAAACTCAATCTATATTTGGGTGTTTGAAATTGTTGATGCAATTTTACACTGCGAAACTGTTCTTTTCCTTCCAATGATGAGGGCATATGAGGTTTTCACCAAAGTAATAGTCAGCCATCCATCTTCTGTGCACTGCGAGGCGATAACACTCTGTGACAAATAAATCATAGGTCTAATGAGTGTCTCCGTCACCTCAGAATAGAAGCCTGGTTCACAGCCCTGCACCAAAGAGCATCCATTCCCATTTATTCCACTTCACTGTCCTCCTCTTTCTCTCTCCACCTCAAACCCCTTACACCTTTACATTCAACCCCCAAAATCCCCCCTTTCTCAGTCTAACCAATTCAGTTAAACACTTTAGTCCCTGGTCTAAGAGAGTGGCTGGGAAACTAGAGGCGACAGAGAGGGTTAAAAGCTCTCCCAGGATCGAGTCACTATTGCTGGGGCTAGGTAGGACTGTGACTGGGGTTGAGACTGTGGTGCTCAAGGGCAGGGCCCTTAATTGGGTTACAGAATACTTTAATTACGGCAGTTTCCAACATTCCTGCTCGTGAGCAAGGACGCCTCCAAACACAATACGAGCCTGAGCCTGTGTGAAAAAACCCAGCCGACTCCAGGCCCGGAGTGCAGCTGCGAGGCAATTATCATCAAGCATCCCCGCATCTGTGTACAAACAATCCCACAGCTGCTGGCATTGATACTGTAGATGCAGTGCAGGAGATTGAAAGCCCAGGTCGCCCTCCAGGGCCCCAGTATCGCCTGTGAGATGGGTGCCGTGCCTCTATTCATCACAGTGAGGTATCTGTGACACCTCGGAACACTGAACCTGTTTACAATTTCAAATGAACTGTCATATACTGGCAACAGAGTGTGCTCATTGTTGACATAGAGTGTTGGGTAAAGGTCTGTTTCATTATGCAAAAAACCCAGGAGACTTTATTACGTGGCTAGGTGCCGAGGATATACAGCCCTTTTTTAGCTGTAGCTTCAGTGTAAACTCCCACTTGCCCCAAATCTGCTATTCACTGTTGTAACGGGACACTTCCTTAAGAGATGATAGGCCCCGGAGAAGGAAATCTCACAATAACAACAGCAGCATCAGGTAGAGGAGAGGTCCTCTAACAGGAGAGGCCTGGAGGTTTGTTCCCCCAAGATTAGAGTGTATTGTTTTCAGACTATCTCCACTTTTAGGATAGCCTTAATAGATGTGAGGTTGGGTATTGCACTGAGTGATTGTTTAATTATTATGTGACTGGCGTACTATGAGAATGGGGGAGTGTGAAGCTGTGAGAGAAAAAATCTGTATATGTTTGGGTAGTGGTGTAGCATTGTAGTAGTAATGTGTTTGTGAGGGGGTGATAGATTTTGGGAATGGGCGTATGTGCGTGAAGGGGCTGTGCGTGTCAGTGGGTGGGGTAATGTGAGTGAGTGGGGCTGTTTGTGAGAAAGACTCATCACTACTGTGACAGAGGGGCTAGTGTGGGAGAGAGGGTGGATGTGTGGGGCTCTTTATGACACAGAGGGTTGGGGGGGGGGGGGGTAGAGGAGCTGGCATGGTGTGGGAGAGGGGCTGCCCTGACCTGTCAGAGCTGAAGGCTGCTGGAAGACTCAGCGGGAGCCCCGCTTGGCCCCTAGGATGCCCTGTTGCCACGGCAGGGCCCCGGAATGCGACCAGCACACAATAGACTCCCAGGGCTCAGAGGGCACTCTGATTTGATAACCACATTAAAATCCCAGCAACATCTGTTGGGGTGCAGGAGAAAGGGCCTATCACCAGGCTCTAACCCCCCGGAACAACAATCATTAACCCCAAGCCCTGAGAGAGAAGGGGGACAACGGCCCTCTATTTGTCAGCCGCCCCACACCGGGACTGAGGGGGCTAATATTTTACCACCAAACAGCGTGAGAAGTGGAGTTGGCCGGGACTCCATGGAGAGGAGGGATGACGGAGAAGAGGAGAGTAGGGATTTACAATAATTTACTCACATCATTTGCAGGATGGAATCATTGTTAATGGGACCCACACATAAACAGCACCACACCTCCACAAAGACATCCATCTGGAGAAAAGCACATTTAAAAAGTTTGTCCATTCAACTGCTAGCAAGCATTAATTCCAGTCAAGTCTTATAATTAAAAAAAAGACTCCATTCATAGGCCACTTTTATTTATATATATATTTACATTTACATTTTAGTCATTTAGCAGACGCTCTTATCCAGAGCGACTTACGGTAGTGAATGCATACATTTCATACATACGCAGGCACACCAGCATATATATAGCTGTACACAATGAGGTAAATGAAACTCTGGAACCTTGATATCACCAACAGTGGTCCACACAAATAAAATGTGATATATTTCCTGTTGGTAATAAGATTTGATCAAGACAACAGGGTAGAGATGGTAAAAGAACAGGTGTCCCATCACAAGGGCTTCTCAGGCTCTAGGATGCTTCTGTGTGATTCGTGGGTCAGCAACGAGCCTCATCATCCGCCTCCACAGGTTTCAAATGAAGGCCGTCTCTCTAGGTGAATAATTAGGAAACAAAGGCTCAGGGGGGAGGAGAGGCAGACCAAGGCAAACAGGCCAGATGCATAGGAGGAGGTAAGCTTTTAGCCCTGTGATCCATCCATCTATACACACACACACACACACACACACACACACACACACACACACACAGAGCATCCTCCTCCTCAATGTATTCCCTGGAGATTAAGGGCCTGCAAGAGGTGCCCCAATGCACAGGCTCCTCAAGTGCTTCCACACAAGTAATCCCATTCACTGCAGCTCATTACAAGGGCAATTAAGTGCTGGGTGGGGGCGGTGGGGTGGTAGAGAGGCGGTGGTGCATTACGTACATTACGGAGACCCGGTGTGGGGGGGGTGGAGGGGTATGGGGGACAGCCTGGCGGTCTAAGGACGCCTCCCTCCTCCACAGCCCTCCCTGCTCCTTCTTCACCTGGGCCCGCTTCATGTGGACACCTGCCTCTCCTAATGAAGATCCATGGCTTCATTTCCATTTCTGGAGTCATATCAGAGACAGCGAAGCAACAAAACGGGCCTGTTTCCTCCCCGCCCGACCCTGAAGGGCCGCATAGAATGACATGGCTAACTGGTCTAGGGGAACAGGGGCAGCTGTGGAGCCTGAAAATGGGATTTGGTCCGGGGGGCTGAGCTGAAGTGGGGGGCCTGGAGGATGGAGAGGGATTGGATAGGGCCCCGTGTTTGGGTTGGCTACAATGGCAGCCGTGTGCTACCTCAGCAGCTCCTTAGGAGTAATGAGGCCTTCTGCAGCACAGGAGGATGAGAGGAGGAGGAGAGGAGGGGAGAGGAGTGGGGGGTGCCACTACACACCTACCTCATACACTACTTTCATCTCCTTAGCAGAAAACAGTCACGCTACTCTGACACACACAGTAACACACAGGCACACAGCGTATAAACCCACACGACGCCTCCAAAATCCAGAAATAAAGTTTTTTTTTTTTTTACAAAACATTTCACATATGGCATGAGTGTGGGCCTACTTTCATTTCATTCTCAATATCGTAACGTTTGAAATCTAAGTTGAAAACATATTGCTTTGAACAATGTATTATAATGATGGTGCATAGCAAAGTCAATGGTGTACATTCAACTCTGAAAGTGTAAAATGTACACTATTTTCAGTGAACTTATGAGTCCCACTGTACAGGTGTAAAAGTAATACTTTTGAAAGTGTTAAAGATGTAACTTTGTTGCAGTGTTCCCCATTTTACTCTTAAAGTGTTCAAAGGAACTTGATTGTGGTGTTTGCATAGCTCTATTGTAGAGTAATACAGTGTAAAACACTTCTTGATTTAGAGTAAACTGGACACACTTTCTTAGTGTAAGAAATTAACACCTGTAGTGTTACAGTAAATCATTTTTGGGTGTTGTTTTAAAACTGTATGGTATAAAGCCTAATTTGCATATTTCCTAGGGTGCCTTTTCTTTTTGAGTAATTTTATAGAGTTAACACCAATGACTGTATTTGTTAGTGACAGAGATATGGTTGTTGCATTTTTTCCTTTTAAAGGCCTGTGGCATTCACCAAATGAGTTCCTGGGTAAATGTTATCATTAAAATTAAACGCTATTACAATACATTACATATATAATAAGGTCTTACTTATTAACCTAGTTGATGGCTTAGTTTAACCCTAACCCAGTGGTGTTAGGAAACTCCTGGTTTACAGGCCACATCAGGCCTGCAAATAACATTAGGCTGGCTTGCAAAGTGATGTGTAATTCCTATTGGAATCCAGCCAGAGTTAGAATATCCAAAAGTTGGATTGTTTTATTTACCCACAACTTGCATTCAGAATGACTGTCAGGGTAGTGAGACGTCATAAAATCCACTACCTAAACCATTTAAACCAGAACAACCATTTCAGTAACGGGTGCAATAAATGTAACTAAATGATTGGATTAGTTTTAAAAAATGTATGTTATTTATCTTTGTGTATTGCGAGATTAATTAATCAATCAATGTACACGCACAGATATTATAAACAACCCAAAACAATCTACCTGCAGCTGCGTGCTGCGAAATATGATAATAATGGGTGTGGTTTTGATGGGGCTGTTTTACTCTCCACAGTGTAAAACGATAACTCTGGTTATTAACACCAAACCTGGGGGTTCTTATACACCACTAAGTGTTAATTTAAATATTACAGCGTGAATGTAACTCCAGAATCAACACAGGAAATTTTACACTGAAAAATATCAACATTGGCCAATTTGCTGTGTGTAGTATATGAAGTACTATAAACTATAAAAAAAAATGTTATTATTAAATAAATAAAGAGAGTCGCACACTCCATATATAAATTCCTTAAGAAGGCACCATGATGCCGAAACGTTGGTGATTTACCCAATAAATTACTGGGAGTTTATATATGCAGTGTGCGACTCTCTTTATTTTTATAGTTTAGGGTTTATTCGCCGTTAGTCAGCACCTCCACAACAACAACAAAAAATCTGGGTGTGCGCCAGCTCAGGTTTTCTATTCTAGTATATGAGGTACAACAAGGAAATTAAATGTAGACAAGTTTAGTCATAGTCAGGTAGAACGGTTTATTATGGGAACCTGAGCTTCCAGTCCTGTCACCAAGCTCTGCAAAAACAAACACCAGGTTGCCAGCACTGTGTGGTTTCCATCAACAACAAAGGACAGGTACACAACACTTAATGGACCATTTGATTACCATTCAACTTCTAAAAAGGCAGCCCTATCATTTCTTGCATAATTTCTTGCACCATGCTTTGTCATTGTGGCCCTTTCCTCCTCCCTGCCCTTTCTGTATGACTGTCAGTACATTGGTCTAGGCTTCCCTTGTTAACATGTTCTAGCTCATTGACTCCTCTCAGCACCCTGGGGGAGGGCCTCATAGCTGGGCCAGGTGAGGAAGGGGAAGACAGAATCATAACAAACAAACTAAGAGGGACTCCATATCACAGCTGCCTAATCCTATGACACTCCTGCAGGGTGGAAGAATTCATAATTTATGTTTACGTATTTTATTCAATCGACAGGTCAGACTGTGAATTGCTGAAGTTTTCTCATGCAGTTTTAAAAGACCAATCCGCAGTTGAAACAATAACAAAGTGTCCACCCCACCACTGTTTTGGTAAAAGCTGAGGGATGGGGCTGGAGAAATGTAACCACTCTCAAATTCATAGACAAAGTTATTAATACAAGGACTGACCATCTGTGGTATCAAAATTATAGTTGTAACCATGTTTTTAGACTATACAGTGTTTGTTTACATTTTCTTTGTTTCCAAACATTGGAGTAAAACAAGCTTCTATTTTGGGTTCTGATGGGGTACAACAGTTGAACTAGCTCATTAGGCCTTAAGTTATATTCTTCAAGAATCAATGGGTACACAGTATATAATCCCTTTATGAGTCCAGAATGAAAGTAGCAAGGGTGGATTTTACCTATAAGCTATCCAACCTTTATTATACGATATTATGAATTGTATGGGACATCTTATACAGATGCAATCCCATTGCATTGCCTTTTTACCGTCGCTACAGTATGACATAGTATAACATGGCTAGCTAAACATGAGTGGCCTATGTGTGTCAGTGAGGGTGTGAATGACTGCGAGAAACCATGCCCGGCGAGTGTGTTTAATGTGTCTTGGTGAGTGAGAGAACGTGCCAGAGCGTGAGGTGTGCGTCAGAATGTCGAGGAGTGGCGGGATCTGTGTGTGGGTGTGTGTAGGGGTGGAGTCTGAGAGGTAGGTATAGGTATAGGTTTGGGGTTGGTGGTGTTTGGTGTCGTTTTGCAGGACCCTCTGCGCTCACCTGGAACGCAGCACTTCCCCTCCGTCGGTCTTATCAGCTCCCAGAGGAAATACCTACCACAGGTAAACACAACCCCGCGACCCCGTGGCCATCCGCCCAGCCCCGGCCCCAACCCCAACCTTACCCTAGCCTGGATGTTGTTCTTCATGCACCACTGAGGAGCCCCATCCCCCCATTCTTACCCACCTCCTACACCTCCACCACTCATCCCTCTGTCTTAAATGTAATCTTATCTACATATCAGCAGGTGTAACCGTATATCCTGCTTATCAAGCCGTGGTGTCTTCGGCTCTGTTTTGCATTGTCACCGCAATGAGTTATGGGAGTGGGGTTTCAATACACATCATACGTCTTATGTGACAGAAATGTTCAAAACCTGGAAGTATTTTTAAAAGAAAAGTATTTCTACACTTAAGTAATGGAAACTAAATCAATTAAAATGTGATTTTTTTAAAAGGATGATGATAATTAAAATGCGTAACTGTTCTGTCTGTTTAATGGCTTTAGAATGTAATTAATTATTCTATCTATCCTGATGTGGATAATAAATGTGGGGGCGGTAGGTGATTCATATGTGAAATATTTCCTACAGAGTAGTAAGACAGGAGTTCTCTCCCTCTCCCTCTCTCTCTCTCTCTCTCTCTCTCTCCCTCTCCCTCTCTCTCTCTCTCTCTCTCTCTCTGAAATGAGACAAAGTTGATGATCACAGCACATCATTACACAGCCTGATCAGCTTACAAACCTCTTACCCCCACCGTGTATGCAGACACACACACACACACACACACATAAGCAAACACACACTCAGAAAAACTACCACTCTGCTCCTTTACATAAGACCTGTTGTCCAGTCCGAGGGGGAACTGAGTGATGCCATGTCCGTCTCTCGTCTCTGTGAGGGGAGATTGACACCAGTGGCACAAGAGTGAGACTTCCCCTTTAGATGTAGAGATGAGTTGGGGTTTCTCACAACAACAATAACAAAATGCATTACGTTCATTGTCTCATCTTTTTGAGTTTGTCATTGGTGGGAACCAGAGATATTTGATCTGAAACAAGAACAAAAACACTCCTGATGAATTTGTCATCAACCACAACAGTACTATTGTGTGTGTGTGTGTGTGTGTGTGTGTGTGTGTGTGTGTGTGTGTGTGTGTGTGTGTGTGTGTGTGTGTGTGTGTGTGTGTGTGTGTGTGTGTGTGTGTGTGTGTGTGTGTGTGTGTGTGTGTGTGTACACATGAATACATAAGTTACAAGTCATACCAACAGACAAGTACCTGTAGCCCTATCCCATCCTTGTGCTGTAGGGGTCATTCTTGACTTGCGGTGGCATTTGTGTCCCTCACCATTGCAACCATGAAAAACACTTTAAAATGACAAATAGTTACACATTATATGTTTTTGTTTATACTGAACTGTTTATCAAGTCCTTCTTAATGCAAAACTGTATGTGTATGCATTGTTTAAAGTACTTGATGAGTTGTAATTACATGTTTTGGAGATTTAAAGTTAGCTATCTATTATTTGTAATGCTAGAAAGTAAACAAAGTATTTAATATATTGTATAGATCAATAAAAACAAAAAAGGCTATTAAAATACCTTATTTATTTCATTTTTTTACAAATATAATATGTACTGTATCCCTACATTTTATGTCATTGGTGTTACCACCTTGAAAATCAGTCATTATAAATATATACAAGGACCTTGAGCATTCCCTGCAGTGGCAAACTGTTATCGGGTCTTTAAAGAAAATTATTAGCTTTTTACACCCTTTTAGTATGTCATACATTTGAGGAGTCCATTGATAATTTGGTGTCTCTAAATAAAAAGTGTAATTAGTGTTACCCAATTTAAATGAAGGGAAATTAAATTGTGAGCAAAATGATTAATCCCAACTTTTGTAAATTACCTTTAAAGGGTTCATGACCTTAGATTTGAGCATATGTGGCCTCCATTTAAGAAAATCCTCAATTACCAATTTATCATTGGTGTTACAGTCATCGGTGTTACTACACCTACTGGTGGCACTGATATTATCATAATGATAAAGACTATTTAAAGTAATTAAGCTGTCATATTAGTTCATTTGGAATGGGAAGAAGTAACTAAATATATATATTTTTTTATTCTAGAAAAATGTAATGCCCCGCAATTCAAGAATGACCCGTAGTCAATGGTGATTGTGATCTGGATGGTGATTGAACCGGTTCTTCCAGGCATGTGATGCTGTGTTGAGGTGAGGAGGGTGGGAGAGCTGCTGCTGTCGCTCCCGGAAGGGGAACTGCTCCCCTGGGACCAGCTGGCCCTGTTAGAGAGGAAACATTCCCACAGCCTCAGACTGCCTCCAGGACAGAGGGACCAGGCGGGGGCCAGGCCATGGGGCCGAGGCCTCCCTCCCCCTCCCTCCGCCGGGCTGGCTAACTCTCTGGTTCCTCCACCCCGCAAATCCACCCCGCCTCTGTCACCCCTGGGCTTCCACCCCACTACCCCCCCCCCCCCGTCACCTGAGCCACACAGGCAAATGCCTAACTTTATTTGATAGATGTGGAATCCCACAGCGACAGTGATGTATCGCAGGGGTGCAGGTCCCTCTCCCCATCCCACGCACCAGAGTCTGGAGTGGGGTGGGGATTGCAGGCTGATAACCCCCATGGCGCACTTCTCTCCTGACCGCCAGGACGGGGCCAGAGAAACACAAGACAAGACATCCTGTGTTCTACACCTGAGTGTACGCCTCATCAGCCTGAGACAGGGAGCTCCATCACTACAATCCATTTAAGAGCTCCTGCACACAACAAAATAACACACGCGTACTGCTTGACATAGGTGACACTGACAGGAATCATATTTCGTTTGGTTTTCAGATGGATAAATCCTGTTTCATTGAAATCTCAGGTTCTCTGCCAAGGCTGGGATATTTGCCAAGTCATGGCTCCGTGTTGTTTTTGATGTGTAAAGTAGTGGAACATCCAACGACTGACTGACTCAGCACAATCCTAGCTTAGCTGACCACTGACCCATACCACCGTGTTCACTACTGGCTGCTGAAGTGTGTGTCTGTGTGTGCATGTGTGTGTGCATGTCACACTAAACACAAAAGTGGTGTTTCTTCATTATCAGTGGCCATGCTCCAATATTCATCCTCCCCCCCCCCTCCCTCATTCCATCCCCTCCCCAGATAGCAGTAGATGAGATAAGGGGAACAATGGACTAGAGGTGAAGACCTGGATCACGCCTGTCCCCTCACTGTCAGAGGATGTTGTTAAACCAACTCAAACACAACCAACTCAAACATCCTGCAGCCGCCCGGTGTCATGGGCTCCTGCTACAGGGACCCCCCCCCCTTTATGTCTCTTCACACTCAGGGACTAGGCTATAAGGCCAGGCTGCTATAGACTCGTCTCAGGCCTAGGGCCCAGGGATGTTTGCTGAGGTGAGGTGGGGAGTATGGAGGTTTCATGAACATTGTTGAGTTTTTTTCAAGCCAGATTAAAGACACAGACCTGGACTACAACAGTATATGAGAGAGAGAGAGAGAGAGAGAGAGAGATGTCAGCAAACTGACTAAAACATTAACTTCACTATCAAAATCCTTTATTTTATTCAGTATGTATCTTCAGTCGTTGTGACTGTAGATAATCTTTAGTGTGACTTCTGGTGTCCAGCCACACACACACACACACGTGCATGCACATAGACACACACAACACCTTTCCACAGAGAGACGCACACGTCTCCAGCAGCAGGAGGAGGATTAATATCAGTAGCATGTGACAACAATGGTGTGTTATGCAAAGATTGGGTTGTAATACAGTCTTTGTTGGGACTTTAAAGCCACAACCACATCACATCACTACTCATCCTGCTAGCCAATTTGCCTGTCGGCATGGCAACCGGCCCAGGCTGAAGCCAGAAGCAAGACCGGAATCTCAATGCCAGCCTGATCGGAGAGAGAGAGAGAGAACACACACACACACACAGAATGTTCTAACGGAGAGAAAAGTTCCCGTCACTGTCCAAGCCAAGATCTCAGAAATAGCGGTTGGAGTTGGTAAAGTCTGATATTTTCCTGAGTCTAAATGAGTCAGTCAGTCATGACAAGAACAAAAACATAAATTCCATATGTTTCGAACATTCAGCGCATTCAAACATTTCCTCGCAAGATGTGGATGTGGCCAACCAGTTGCTGCCTGGTGTGACTGTGTATATGTATGCACTGTAGTGGTGGTAGGCAGGCATGCAGGCTGTGACAGTGGAGGTATGCAGTGGTGGTGTGTGCTGGCTGGGAGGGCGTGTGTGTGGAGTTATCCTGCAGGTCGCGGAGTGTGTTGGGTCAGTGTGGAGCGGTCAGCAGCTGCTGCCTGGCCTGCGTCCCACGATTCCCAGGCTAGAGGAGGTACTGGAGGGAGGGATGGAGGGAGGGATGGAGGGAGGGACTGACAGGGCCCGTAATAAAATCAGGCGCCGTGGTTGGGCTGTGTGCGGCCCATTGTTCCCTGGACGGAGCCCGAGGCTGCTGTTTACTTTCTCCCATATGCATTATTCAACGGCACAGGAGCTCCCAGAGAAAGGGGCCCCATTCAGGGATCCTCTTGCCCTTGTTTTGTTTTGCTAATTTTCAATTTAAATAAACCATCTCTCGCCAGGGCCGAGCTGAGCTGAGTGGGAGAGAGGGACAGGGGATGGGGGACAGCGAGTCCAGACCCTTTAACATTGAGGCGTCTGAGAAGATTAGACTGATGAGGATAAAATGCTACTTACCATCTACTATGGCCGAGGCAGTATATGTTTTTTACAGTGGGGTTTAAGGCAAACAATTAGACAGGACGTTGTGTTCGGTTGAGAGCATACGATGACCTCTTCTTTTCTGTTGTTGTTGTCCCACAAACATGACCCACTTACCATTGTCCAAATGTTTGTTTATCTGCTTGATCCATGTCAACATATTCAAATATGCTCATAATTCTGCACTGTAGATCAACATAAACAGATCAGATGTTCTGTTTAAATTGTCCTACTGAGTGAGACACAGGGTTCCCATACGCCCAGTGAAATTTTGAACTCATCACAAAGACAAAGCCTTGTCAATAATGAGTCCCAGAGGTAATTAAATGATGCTAGCTGGTGCAGGCTGGACTAATCAATAAGTCCACTGAACTCATTTTTGTTGTCCTGCATTTACACAGGAGGGGGTTGAGCCAAGGGGGACTGAGGAGGGGACATTGCCAGGGACAGATGCGGTGACAGTGGGGAGTGAGGAGCTGTGAGGAGAGCTAAAGATTCGCCACACATCTGTCACTTCAACAGGGAAGGCAGAAGCTACCCAGGGTGGGTCTGCCCTCGCCGACAGCCTGCCTCCCTGACTGCCTGGCTCCATGACTCCATGCCTACCTGTCTCTGTCTGTCGCTTAGCCCATCTGCCACCTTGCCTGCCTCCTGCCTCCAATCCTGACCCTCTGTCAGTTAGTCTGTCTGTATGTCCCATTCCCTGTCAGACTACTGATCAACCTGTTACCTAACCATGTTCTCCCTCCAACAAGTGCCTCTTAAAAATAGATTCAGTATTGGCCCTTTTCACAAGGATCCCACCACTCTCACTCTCCCAGTAACTAGAGTCTCCAGATCATACTGTAATTACAGCTTTTAGCAGCAACCTGTTGCAGCCTGCTCTGCACTGCACTGTCAACATCTGTGTTAACTGCACTGAACTCTTCACCATTATAGCTGTGTTCTAGCACTAATAGCTAATAAGGATCCCAGGCCATCCAAAACAAGGAAGGATTCTCCTCTTCTTTGACAGTGTCCCTGCTCCCCATTAGTGGTGTTAGTGAGAGGAGGCTGAATGTGGAGGCCCTCTTGGGTTGGCTGGATAGAGGCTGTTCACTGCTGGGTGCAGGTGAGCTCTCAATGCTTCCCCTCGCACCTGCCCTCTTTTATCCCCGACTGGTGGCTTTACGGCGCGAGGTGAAGGGATCCATCAGTCTGTCTCTCGTAAAGCTAGCAGCTCAGCGCTGCTCTGTAGAGGCCCAGTAAAGCCCACACTGCTGCCAGGGCATTGTGTGGGGTCCGGGGCCCCCCGAGTGACCCAGTCAACCAGAGAGAGAGAGAAAGAGACCCTGTCAGCATCCACCTCCCCATACACACACACACACACACACACACACACACACACACACACACACACACACACACACACACACACACACACGTGACACACTATACCCATGATCCTTAGCCACCCAATGGATCTGCTACCTTCCCGGTGTCTGGTTTCAAAGTGCTAACGACTTGTTCTCTTCTTCCACTCTGCTATCTTAAGTTTCATGTTTCTGACGCTCTTCTCTCTCACCACACTTCTGAAAAACAGTGTCAAAACATAGAACTTTACATATCAGATTAGAGTCAATGGGATTTAAGAGATATACTTTGTACATGTATCAAATCAGAGAGTAGGCTAAAACCTGCACCCTGAGGGGGCTGACTGAGAAACAGCCAGCCCCCTGCCCTATAGAACAGCTCACTGGCCACGGGAGGTCAATGATTGCACAGAAATAAGCAGCACATTAAAGTTCAATTGATAGGATTTTCCTGGATATGAAATGTTACTGTTAAGCTCAAGCAAATTAAGTGTCTGAAAGGAGGTCCACACGCAGCTTGCTGTTTGAGATTTACTAAGGCTTTGAGTGGGGGCATCTTCAAAACCAATTATCAGACAAGAAATAGATCATTTTTTCTCTGAGGATTGGGTTGGGGAGGTGGGGGGGCAAAGGATGTTGGTAAAAGGAAGGTTTTTTTTCTCAGATTGGGGGGCACAATAAAGACATAATCATCTCCCCTCAACTTTTCCTATCCAACTTTCAGATTTTAATTTGCCGTCTGTGAAGTGGTACCTAATTTACTTTCGCCTCATCCCTTCAATGCGCCATTGTTGCTGCCGCTGAGACTCGGAGCTTCCTCTCGTAGCTCACCTCGGCGTGAAATTGGTTTAATGAAGCTGAAAGGTATGGGCTCTCACAACACTGTGGATTCCAGCCGTACTGCTTTATCCAACCCTCCCTCCACCCCTCTCTCCCTCCCCTCTCTCCCGCTCTCCCCACTCACTCACATTACGGTGACAATTTATAACGCTGTGCACAAAAGATCCCTATCTCACTCATTACATCAGTGGATATTACTGTCCCCTTTGAGAGGAGCCAACTCTTAGGCAAACACTACGGGAGGGGGGAGAAGAAAGACACCACAAATTAACAGCAGATACGAATATTCAAATGGATCAGATATGTTGCAGCAGCCTTAACTTTAGAGAGAAAGTGAGAAAGAAAAGGTGGGACGGACAGACAGACAGACAGACAGACAGACAGACAGAGAGACAGACAGACAGACAGACAGACAGACAGGAGGATAGCAGGTATGGATAGGTGAAACTAATCTTTGTGCACCTTTCTGCCTTCCTGTTTTTCCCACCTCTTCCAATCTGACCCTGTGAAAGGTGTTCGTTCTCCTGTTACTACTACTCCTGGGTGTGGCTTGGAATGGAAGTCCTGTGGGATTACTGTGTGTGTGTTACATAAATATGATCCCCCGTAGTCATACCGCTTACTGCTTCGAGTCCCCTTTTGGGACAATCAAATGGAAATGCATCGGTAACCGGATCCACTTCTGGTTGGAGGCCCGGGTGGAGTTTGGTATTTGGTGAAGAAAGTAAAAAAAGAGGAAGAGAAAGTAGGCTAGCGGAGTGCAGGGACGCTGCAGCATATAACTCTGCGGGTTTGCTGTAATGGTGCTGTAATGGCTGCCCATGCCAGAGGTGTGAGAGAGCCTGATCTGTTTGGTAAATGTGTGTGTGTGTGTGTGTGTGTGTGTGTGTGTGTGTGTGTGTGTGTGTGTGTGTGTGTGTGTGTGTGTGTGTGTGTGTGTGTGTGTGTGTGTATAGCCCTTCAACTGAGAGCCTAACGAACGCAGGAAGGGGAGTAGAGTGACTTACAAAAGTCTCTTTACTCCGTAATGACATGCACATTATGTTGAACATCTTTTACAACCTCAATGGCCACTGTAACTAAAAAAGAATGACCACTTTCTCTGTCTGTGGCCAAGAGCACGCATTGTTGTTTGTCTTTGGAATAGCTACGCGGGTGAGGCTGCTAGCTATATGAAGTGTGCCCGACAACTTTCCTTTCAGGGTGCGATTTTGAAACTCCCTTGTTCTTTGCAATTGTGAAGGCAAACAATCATCTTTTCTCAGGGGAAAATGAGTTCTAAACACTTTCTTGTTGCTGATTGCCTCATCTCTGAGGCCTGTTCCGTGAATAGCATAAGGACAGTTAAGCATTTTTAAAGCCGCTAACACACACACACACACACACACACACACACACACACGTTTAGGGAAGCGATGAGGTGCTGCTGTGTTTAGCCTCTTGAGGTGATGAAAGCTGATCTGCGGTGGAACCCGGGCAGGTAAGATTAGCTGTACTGAGCCATGGGAGTGCTATCTTTTACACCTAATTACTCAATTATCAGTAAACACTGTCGTAGAAGACACAATGCCAGAGGAGAAATCACACATATCGCAAACGGATTCAATTCAACACCCCTAGTTCGTGCCTATAGTTGCTTACACAGCGTGGCTGGCTCTGTCAGACTACAGAACATCGTTAGAAAGACTTTTCAGGGAAAACTTGACGGCTCTTGTTACAAGGAATGTTAATGATATGAATTAACAGAACATTTATTTTGGTTGTAGTATCGTGGTATGCACTAAGGAATACAATTTTGATGTTCGGGAGGACTATCTTTTGGATAATATTAGCTATTGAAAACATTGGTTATAGATAACATTGGCTATTGTAATGCAGTTCAAAGCTGAGCTTGAACATATAGTCCGTCCCCTCCAAAGGTGGGAATCAGCCTGCGAGATTGAACAACAAGCAAACATTTGATAATAACAAAAATATCAACGATTGTAAAACAACTACGCACATGAAAATGTAGATCCTCTCTCTCCTTCAAAATATCAAAACACCCATCCTGCAGTACTTCGTCCTTCCACTGATGGGGGCTGGTGAACATGGCTGACAGATTTCCCTCTGGCTTTTCCTAGGCCTTGTTTGAACAGTGTTGGGAACAAACTGTGATTTTTATGACTTTGTTTAAAGACAAGGGTTGACCAAGGTTA
This sequence comes from Salmo trutta, assembly GCF_901001165.1. Taxonomy (NCBI): domain Eukaryota; kingdom Metazoa; phylum Chordata; class Actinopteri; order Salmoniformes; family Salmonidae; genus Salmo; species Salmo trutta. Next base: position 31,232,661 of record NC_042959.1, on the reverse strand, counting down.
AGACACAGACAGTCAGGTAGACAAGTGGAGAGGGTAGATTGATGAGGCTGGGTGTTCAGTTACGCTGATAAAAGCTGAAAGGATGAGCAAACCCCCGAGTCCCCAGACAAATGCACTAATATCAAATCAACAAATCAACAGAGCACACAAGTGTGTCTCCGACTCGCACCTCTTTTGGTCCTCTCTAAACGTTGAACAAAGATTGTTAGTGTGGATAAGATCTGAGACTAACTCATCTGTATCTAACACTGTCATGTGGCGTGATTGGTGAGTTGGCTTAAGTCAGCGCGGTTTTTTTCTGGATGAAGTCTTTCTATAGCTCTTTCTATATAGAACAGGACAGAGACACAGTGGACCTACGTAAGCCAGTGTAACGAACGTGCTGTGAAACCACACACAGAGAGACACACACACACATATGCAGAAGACCTCAGAGAGTGTGTCACCTGCATGACCCATGTGGTCAACGGTCACACACCTGGCTGCAGGGCTACCTGCTTCCCGCAGTGAATCTCTGTGGTCCAACACACTCACCGCATGGGTTAACACACACTCATTAAAACATAGCCAAACACACCACAGCCTTGGGGGCGTTCTAAATCTCCCGAGACCGCCTACTGTGAGGTAATGAGGAATTAGATGGGAGGAAGGAGGACTAAGACATATTTACTGGGGTTTACCTCACGTTACTGTCACACAGGAAGGCCCAGAGGCCGTGGAAAAACAACAACCACCTCACAACCACCTCACAACCGCCTTAGCTATCTCATAACCACTACATAACAACCTCACAAACACAGCTGACAACATAACCTCAGATGCTGCACCCACAACCACACTCAGAGAGACCCATTCATAGAAATACTATCATAAACATTGTTTGAGTAGTATCAAAACAAGCCGTGTCACTACACCCAGTCTGCTATACCAACACAAACAGACACAGGCACACAAAACACCATAGCTTACAAGGCTTACCACTTTACGTCTCCCAAAGCATCCAGCTTAATCAAATCAAAGTTTATTGGTTGCATACACAGTTTAGTTGGTGTTATAGCAGGTGCAGCGAAATGATAATGTTACTAGCACCTAGTAATGCAGAAAGGAAGGTAAGAGGGGGAGAGAAAAAAAATCTATCATATTTTTTTTTTATTAGTCTGCTGTTGATACAGTCCCAAAATGTTTTGCATGTCAGCAGTCAGGTTTTCAAGATATTGGACTTTCAAGAACCACAGTGTCACCGGCCACATCAACATGATGATGCAGCATTTTGGGACCATATCAACAGTGGACTAATGAAAAAACGACCAAGAGTTGACATTTTTTGGTAGGTTGCAGGTAGGCTCATTTCCTAAGGAATTGATCATGCAAACACATGTATTTTTTTATTGTGACACAGCATCGGTGAGATTTGAACGTATGATCTTCCATTCTCTATTCATGGAATTAGTCCACTGCACCACCAGGACAGAGCTACCATGCCAAACAGACCCCATTTCAAAGGAAACAAGCACTCATTAAGATCAAGTGTGGTCGATAAGTGGGTGCGGCCACTACATCTTAACACACTTAACAAGAAAGAGGATAGAGAGAGTTTTGTTGATGCTGAGAAAGAAATGTATATGTTTTTAATTCTCTAGTCTAAGATGTGAGGGGGGTTATAAACTGACATATGGAATTGTTTTAAGATGTACATACAATCGATCATTTAGCTATTTGATGTTGAATTTTAGGATCCCTTTAGGTATAAAAAAAAATACATTCAAAATATATATTTGATAAAATATTGAATTTGGCCTTTAGTACCAAATCCCATAGAAACACATTGAATAACACATTCATCAATGGCAAAAAAGAAAAAAAACGTCCAAAAAATGAATCATAAGGAATAAGGTTTTGAAGTGTCTTTCCTATATCCAGGAGATATAAGAAGGTTCAGGAAACATACAGTACCAGTCAAAAGTTTGGACACACCTACTCATTCAAGAGTTTTTCTTTATTTTTTACTTTTTTCTAAATTGTAGAATAATAGTGAAGACATCAAAACTATGAAATAACACATATGGAATCATGTAGTAACCAAGGCCCTACTCCCCCGATTGCCCGATTTGGCCGGGTGGCCAGCTCTAGGAAGAGTCTTGGTGGTTCCAAACTTCTTCCATTTAAGGATGATGGAGGCCACTATGTTCTTGGGGACCTTCAATGCTGCAGACATTTTTTGGTACCCTTCACCAGATCTGTGCCTCGACACAATCCTGTCTTGGAGCTCCACTTCCTTCGATCTCATGGCTTGGTTTTTGCTCTGACATGCATTGTCAACTGTGGGACCTTATATAGACAGATGTGTGCCTTTCCAAATCATGTCCAGTCAATTGAATTTACCACAGGTGGACTCCGATCAAGTTGTAGAAACATCAAGAATGATCAATGGAAACAGGATGCACCTGAGCTCAATTTCAAGTGTCATAGCAAAGGGTCTGAATACTTATGTAAGTAAGGTATTTCTGTTCCTTATTTTTTATAAATTGGCCCAAAACAGGTTTTTGGAATTTTCGCTTCATCATTATTGGGTAGGAGTGTCTACGACTAAGGCAGGGCCCCTGTGGGTGTGTTGGAGCATGGAAGAATGTGTGTATAGTGTGTTGGTGTTCAAATATAGGGCCAAGCTATGTGTGAGAGGCTGAGTGCATGTTTAGCGTTTATGTTTGGGTGTGTGGGGGACCGTGTGAATGCAGAAAAATGCAGCATATTTGTGTGTTTGGGCCTGAAAGATGTGGCATGTGACTGTGGGAGATTAACTGTTAAGGAGTGACAGTGTGTTTACATGGGTGTGAATGGGAATTAGTGTCCATGTCTCTCTTGAACGAGACTAACCTGGTTAATTAAAGGGGAATGATGTTGAAAGAGTGTGTGTTTGTGTGTGGATGCATGTGTACATGGGTGTGTGTGTGTGTGTGTGCGTACGTGCATGTGTACCCGATCGCTCGGAGGCGTCCGCATGGTCCTAAAGCACACTGTTGCCCTGTTTTGTATCACATTCTAATGATAAAACTGTCGGGGACAGAAATATAATTTCAAAAATGCAACTTTCGTCCCCAGCGAAAGTGGCGCACCTGGTGTGCGTGTGTGTGGGCGGAATGTAGCCTAGTGGTTCAGAGTGTTGGGCCAGTCAACTAGGTAAAAAATATTTTGATGTGCCATTGAGCAAGGCGCTTAACCCTAATTGCTGACTAAGAGCATCTGCTAAATGACAAAAAATGTCAATGTAAAGAATGTGTGTTCTTGCATGCATGTGAACATGGGTGTGATTGTGAAACGGTGTGTGTCTGTACGATCAACTACGGTATGTTTGTTGAAAGGTGTGTGTGTGTGTGTGTGTGTGTGTGTGTGTGTGTGTGTGTGTGTGTGTGTGTGTGTGTGTGTGTGTGTGTGTGTGTGATCTGTGTGTTTTGAGTTTAGCCATGTCTGCAGGGCGAGGTGGAGGCCAATGTTTGGCAGGTCTGGCACATCTTTCAGGCCCCGACCTGCACGCAGACAGACAGAACAGACAGACAGACACAGACAGACACAGACAGACACCGAGGGAGAGAGGGAGAGGTGAAATTTTGCATTTGATATGATTCATTTAAACTGTGGAAGCACCCAGGCTACACAGTCTTACTACCTAGAATAGCAATGCCCAAGGCACCACGGCCCCCCTTTAGGCATCACTCCACATCAGTCGATCGACATTGTTAAGACTCTGAAGATTACAAAAAAAGTTACTTTAAATGTATGAACTCTTGAACCTCAAAAATAAACTCTTTTGAGGGTTCATGGAAGTTTCTCTCCCACTCTCTAATGAGAGTACGGATGGTTGTAGAAATTGAGGGAGAAAACAGAGTGAACGGTAGAGGAGAGCCTAGGTGAGGGGTTGTGGTACTGGAGGTTTGCTTAGCTGTGAGGTATTCTGGGCCCCACCCTGTAACTAAAACTCAGCAGACCTCTTCTTATCACCATTTCTCTCTCTCTCATTCCCCCTGTCCTCTCCCCTTCTCCTCTCTGTCATTCTCTCTCGCTGTTTAGTTCAACTTCTACCCTTATATATATATATATATATATATATATATATATATATACACTGCTCAAAAAAATAAAGGGAACACTTAAACAACACAATGTAACTCCAAGTCAATCACACTTCTGTGAAATCAAACTGTCCACTTAGGAAGCAACACTGATTGACAATACATTTCACATGCTGTTGTGCAAATGGAATAGACAACAGGGGGAAATTATAGGCAATAAGCAAGACACCCCCAATAAAGGAGTGGTTAGGCAGGTGGTGACCACAGACCACTTCTCAGTTCCTATGCTTCCTGGCTGATGTTTTGGTCACTTTTGAATGCTGGCGGTGCTTTCACTCTAGTGGTAGCATGAGACGGAGTCTACAACCCACACAAGTGGCTCAGGTAGTGCAGCTCATCCAGGATGGCACATCAATGCGAGCTGTGGCAAGAAGGTTTGCTGTGTCTGTCAGCGTAGTGTCCAGAGCATGGAGGCGCTACCAGGAGACAGGCCAGTACATCAGGAGACGTGGAGGAGGCCGTAGGAGGGCAACAACCCAGCAGCAGGACCGCTACCTCCGTCTTTGTGCAAGGAGGAGCAGGAGGAGCACTGCCAGAGCCCTGCAAAATGACCTCCAGCAGGCCACAAATGTGCATGTGTCTGCTCAAACGGTCAGAAACAGACTCCATGAGGGTGGTATGAGGGCCCGACGTCCACAGGTGGGGGTTGTGCTTACAGCCCAACACCGTGCAGGACGTTTGGCATTTGCCAGAGAACACCAAGATTGGCAAATTCGCCACTGGCGCCCTGTGCTCTTCACAGATGAAAGCAGGTTCACACTGAGCACGTGACAGACGTGACAGAGTCTGGAGACGCCGTGGAGAACGTTCTGCTGCCTGCAACATCCTCCAGCATGACCGGTTTGGCGGTGGGTCAGTCATGGTGTGGGGTGGCATTTCTTTGGGGGGCCGCACATCCCTCCATGTGCTCGCCAGAGGTAGCCTGACTGCCATTAGGTACCGAGATGAGATCATCAGACCCCTTGTGAGACCATATGCTGGTGCGGTTGGCCCTGGGTTCCTCCTAATGCAAGACAATGCTAGACCTCATGTGGCTGGAGTGTGTCAGCAGTTCCTGCAAGAGGAAGGCATTGACGCTATGGACTGGCCCGCCCATTCCCCAGACCTGAATCCAATTGAGCACATCTGGGACATCATGTCTCGCTCCATCCACCAACGCCACGTTGCACCACAGACTGTCCAGGAGTTGGCGGATGCTTTAGTCCAGGTCTGGGAGGAGATCCCTCAGGAGACCATCCGCCACCTCATCAGGAGCATGCCCAGGCGTTGTAGGGAGGTCATACAGGCACGTGGAGGCCACACACACTACTGAGCCTCATTTTGACTTGTTTTAAGGACATTACATCAAAGTTGGATCAGCCTGTAGTGTGGTTTTCCACTTTAATTTTGAGTGTGACTCCAAATCCAGACCTCCATGGGTTGATAAATTGGATTTACATTGATTATTTTTGTGTGATTTTGTTGTCAGCACATTCAACTATGTAAAGAAAAAAATATTTAATAAGATTATTTCTTTCATTCAGATCTAGGATGTGTTGTTTAAGTGTTCCCTTTATTTTTTTGAGCAGTGTATATATCCCTACCTCACTCTGCCTGTCATCCCCCTCTCTTTTCTCTCTCTCTTTCGCTCTCACCCTAACCAGTTCTATTTGCACAGGTGAGAGGAGACCGGCCCAATATGTAGGTGTAAATGTCTGTGGGAGACTTGAAAGTCAGGTTTGCCCGGTGTATGAGAGTTCACCTGTGGCTTGTGAATGGATGGTGGGGGACACCCTTTGTCTGGAGACCCAGTTAGCCAGACACCTGAGGATCAGGACTGGGAGGGAGGGAAGACCCAGAGACCCAGTCAGCCAGACACCTGAGGATCAGGACTGGGAGGGAGGGATGACCCAGAGACCCAGTCAGCCAGACACCTGAGGATCAGGACTGGGAGGGAGGGATGACCCAGAGACCCAGTCAGCCAGACACCTGAGGATCAGGACTGGGAGGGAGGGATGACCCAGAGCACAGCACAGTGTATAGGGTGCTGACAGATCCACCTGCATGGAAAAAAAAAGAGAGAGAGAGAGAGAGAGAGGAGAGAGAGAGAGAGAGAGAGAGAGAGAGAGAGGAGAGAGAGAGAGAGAGAGAGAGAGAGAGAGAGAGAGAGAGAGAGAGAGAGAGAGAGAGAGAGAGAGAGAGAGAGAGAGAGAGAGAGAGAGAGAAGAGAGAGAGAGAGAGAGAGAGAGAGAGAGAGAGAGAGAGAGAGAGAGAGAGAGAGAGAGAGAGAGAGAAATGACAAGGGAAAGGAAGAGTTGGGGAGATGTGAGGGATGTAATGAAGGAAAGTATTAAGATAGAGTGTTGCAGGGAGTTAACAGCAGCTGTGCTCCCTGGGCCAAAAGTTCAGTGTGGGAGGAGGGCAGGCAGGGTGAGTGAGAGTGAGGCAGGACAGGTAGGTAATCCAAGCCACCATGTGCCAGAACCTCACATGTTTCTCTCATTGTCTCAGGAGTTGCTGGCTCAGGTTTCTATAGTGCTGAGCTTCCTGGAGCTGGCATCCCACACTCCATGCCCCACAATACACACACACACACACACACACACACACACACACACACACTCTCTCTCTCTCTCTCTGACGCACACAGCAAAACAGACATACAGATAAATAAACACACATACAGCAAAACGCACACACACACACACACACAAATCACAGGAGGTTGGTGGCACCTTTATTGGGGAGGATGGGCTTGTGGTAATGGCTGGAGCGGAATCAGTGGAATGGTATCAAATACATCAAACACATGGTTTCCATGTGCTTGATGCCATTCCACTGCTCTGTCCGGACATTATTATGAGCTGTGCTCCCATCAGCAGCCTCCTGTTATACAAATATACCAGCAGTCACATACGCCCACTATAAATTATAACCACACAATTATAAATATTTTCCACTTTTTTCTGTAAATTCTGACTCTCATCCTTTTCCCCTCAGAAACATACAACTCTGTGACACGTAATGGTGTAAACAGGCAGTACACTTTACCATAATTACTATCAGAGACAGTTCTAACAAGCGTAAAAAGAGACCAGCTCAGACACCAGAGCCACATTTCTGCTCTCTCCCTCACTGTCTCTCTCCGGCCGTCTCTCTCCGGCCGTCTCTCTCCGGCCGTCTCTCTCCGGCCGTCTCTGTCTTTCTCTATCCATCTCTCTCTATCCATCTATCCGTCTCTCTCTAGCCGTCTCTCTCTAGCCGTCTCTCTCTAGCCGTCTCTCTCTCTAGCCGTCTCTCTCTAGCCGTCTCTCTCTAGCCGTCTCTCTCTCTAGCCGTCTCTCTCTCTAGCCGTCTCTCTCTAGCCGTCTCTCTCTAGCCGTCTCTCTCTAGCCGTCTCTCTCTAGCCGTCTCTCTCTAGCCGTCTCTCTCTAGCCTTCTCTCTCTAGCCGTCTCTCTCTAGCCGTCTCTCTCTAGCCGTCTCTCTCTAGCCGTCTCTCTCTAGCCGTCTCTCTCTAGCCGTCTCTCTCTAGCCGTCTCTCTCTAGCCGTCTCTCTCTCTAGCCGTCTCTCTCTCTAGCCGTCTCTCTCTCTAGCCGTCTCTCTCTCTAGCCGTCTCTCTCTCTAGCCGTCTCTCTCTCTAGCCGTCTCTCTCTAGCCCTCTCTCTCTAGCCGTCTCTCTCTAGCCGTCTCTCTCTCTAGCCGTCTCTCTCTAGCCGTCTCTCTCTAGCCGTCTCTCTAGCCTTCTCTCTCTAGCCTTCTCTCTCTAGCCTTCTCTCTCAAATTCAAATTTTTCAAATTCAAGCTGCTTTATTGGCATGAAAAACATTGTGTTAATATTGCCAAAGCAACAATGTATACAATATACATTGTAATACAATTATAAACAATAACAAATAATAATATAACATGGCAGTAAATAATGATACAAAATTAAAAATAATAACAATAAAATAGTAGTAAAATAATAGTAAAATAGTAGAATGCAATAAATATAAAAATATAAATGTGAAAAATGAATCTATAACTAACTTATAACTAAATAACGGTCATCTTCACCATTACATCAGTACTACAACTACTATCATCATTACCACTACTACTATCACCACCATGACTAAACTGTTATCATTACCATTACTACCCATACCACTACTATTTGGAATGATAAACAACAATAATAATAGAAATAACAATAACAGTAATAACAATAATAGTAATAATAAGTAAGTTACTGCTTACTATCTAGATGTTATTATTCAGTGTCCCTCAGGCTATGGCAGGCAAATACATATTTGGCTGCAAGAGGAGCCATTGCTCCTTCGCCCATGAGTATTTTTAGTTTTTCCTCTGGGTTTAATAAGTTCAAATTTGGAATAAATGTAGTCATTTCTGTGAATAAGGAATCTCTTTGTGAGGAATATTTATCACAGTAAAGGAGAAAGTGCATCTCTATCTCTACCTCCCCTGTCGTGCAGTGACCACATACACGCTCCTCTTTGGGTAGCCATGTCTTTTTATGTCTGCCGGTTTCTATTGCCAATCGGTGGTCACTCAGCCTGTACTTGGTAAGGATCTGTCTCTGCCAGGTGGTCACTCAGCCTGTACTTGGTAAGGATCTGTCTCTGCTTCGTATCTCTGACAGAGTATAGATAATCAGCCAATTCATATTCTCTGTTTAGGGTCAGATAGCAATTTAGTCGGCTTTGGGATTTTGTTTCGTTTTTCCAATGTTGTAAATATGAGTCCGTTGATTGGTTCATGATTTTGTTTATTTGAATTCTTTCTTTTGAAGCAGTGCTGGTGTCAGCTTGGTTGGTGAGGTCCAACACCAGCTGACTGAGAGGGCTCGATTCTGGGCTCAGCTCTTGGGTTTGGAGTGCTTTAAATTGTAGACTTGAATTTGGACTTGAATTTAGATGTAGCCAAAATTTTTATGATCTTTTCTGTATTTTCATTATTACTGGAAAGCGGCCCAATTCTGCCCTACATGTATTAGTTGGTGTATTTCTCTGGACTTGTAGGATTTTCCGACAGAATTCTGCATGTAGGGCTTCAATTGTCTCTCTCTAGCCGTGTCTCTCTCTCTAGCCGTGTCTCTCTCTCTAGCCGTGTCTCTCTCTCTAGCCGTGTCTCTCTCTCTAGCCGTGTCTCTCTCTCTAGCCGTGTCTCTCTCTCTAGCCGTCTCTCTCTCTAGCCGTCTCTCTCTCTAGCCGTCTCTCTCTCTAGCCGTCTCTCTCTCTAGCCGTCTCTCTCTCTAGCCGTCACTCTCCCTAGCCGTCACTCTCTCTAGCCGTCTCTCTCTCTAGCCGTCTCTCTCTCTAGCCGTCTCTCTCTCTAGCCGTCTCTCTCTCTAGCCGTCTCTCTCTCTAGCCGTCTCTCTCTCTAGCCGTCTCTCTCTCTAGCCGTCTCTCTCTCTAGCCGTCTCTCTCTCTAGCCGTCTTTCTCTCTAGCCGTTTCTAGCCGTCTCTCTCTAGCCGTCTCTCTCTCTAGCCGTCTCTCTCTAGCCGTCTCTCTCTAGCCGTCTCTCTCTAGCCGTCTTTCTCTCTAGCCGTCTCTCTCTAGCCGTCTCTCTCTAGCCGTCTCTCTCTAGCCGTCTCTCTCTAGCCGTCTCCCTCTAGCCGTCTCCCTCTCTATCCGTCTCTATCCGTCTCTCTCTAGCCGTCTCTATCCGTCTCTCTCTATCCGTCTCTATCTATCCGTCTCTATCTATCCGTCTCTATCTATCCGTCTCTATCTATCCGTCTCTATCTGTCCGTCTCTATCTGTCTCTATCCGTCTCTATCTGTCTCTAGCCGTCTCTCTCTCTGGTCGTCTCTCTCTCTGGCCGTCTCTCTCTCTCTGGCCGTCTCTCTCTCTGGCCGTGTCTCTCTCTGGCCGTCTCTCTCTCTGGCCGTCTCTCTCTCTGGCCGTCTCTCTCTCTGGCCGTCTCTCTCTCTGGCCGTCTCTCTCTCTGGCCGTCTCTCTCTCTGGCCGTCTCTCTCTCTAGCCGTCTCTCTCTCTAGCCGTCTCTCTCTCTAGCCGTCTCTCTCTAGCCGTCTCTCTCTAGCCGTCTCTCTCTAGCTTCTCTCTAGCCGTCTCTCTCTAGTCTCTCTCACACGCACGCAGTAATTCCTAGAGAGGATCTGTGTGTGATTCCTATTTGTGAAAATAAATGATATTCTTTGAGTATCTCCTCTCTTTCTACGGTCAGGTAGAACATGAGACCAGCTTCCCTTCTAGTTTCCCGTCATTGATTAACCTGTTGGGGATAGGGGGCAGTATTTGCACGGCCGGATAAAACACGTACCCGATTAAATCTGGTTACTACTCCTGCCCAGTAACTAGAATATGCATATAATTGTTTTATTTGGATAGAAAACACCCTAAAGTTTCTAAAACTGTTTGAATGGTGTCTGTGAGTATAACAGAACTCATTTGGCAGGCCAAAACCTGAGAAGATTCCAAACAGGAAGCGCTCTCTCTGACCATTTCATGGCCTTCTTGATCATCTCTAACCAAAACAGGGGATCTCTGGCATGACGTGACATTTTCTAACGCTCCCATAGGCTCTCAGAAGGCGCCAGAAAGCTGAATGGTGGCTTTGTAGGCCATGGCTGAAAACCATTAGCACATTTTGTAAGTGGTCGATCTGAGGACAATGAGACTGGAGGCGCGTGCCCGAGCTGACACCATGTTTACTTTCTCTCTCTTTGAACGAAAACAACCACTCCCGGTCGGAATATTATCGCTTTTTTACGAGACAAATGGCATAAAAATTGATTTTAAACAGCGGTTGACATGCTTCGAAGTACGGTAATGGAATATTTATAATTTTTTTGTCACGAAACACGTCGTGCGCGTCAACCTTATTTACCCTTCGGATAGTGTCTTGAACGCACAAACAAAACGCCGCTCTTTGGATATAACTATGGATTATTTGGGACCAAACCAACATTTGTTATTGAAGTAGAAGTCCTGGGAGTGCATTCTGATGAAAAACACCAAAGGTAATCAAACTTTTCTAATAGTAAATCGGAGTTTGGTGAGTACCACACTTTGTGGGTGTCAAAATAGCTAGCCTGTGATGGCTGGGCTATCTACTCAGAATATTGCAAAATGTGCTTTCACCGAAAAGCTATTTTAAAATCGGACATAGCGAGTGCATAAAGGAGTTCTGTATCTATAATTCTTAAAATAATTGGTTTTTTTTTTGTGAACGTTTATCGTGAGTAATTTAGTAAATTCACCAGAAGTGTTCGGTGGGAATGCTAGTCACATGCTAGTCACATGCTAATGTAAAAAGCTGTTTTTTGATATAAATATGAACTTGATTGAACAAAACATGCATGTATTGTATAACATAATGTCCTAGGATTGTCATCTGATGAAGATCATCAAAGGTTAGTGCTGCATTTAGCTGTGGTTTGGGTTTATGTGACATTATATGCTAGCTTGAAAAATGGGTGTCTGATTATTTCTGGCTGGGTACTCTGCTGACATAATCTAATGTTTTGCTTTCGTTGTAAAGCCTTTTTGAAATCGGACGGTGTGGTTAGATTAACGAGAGTCTTGTCTTTAAAATGCTGTAAAATAGTCATATGTTTGAGAAATTGAAGTAATAGCATTTCTAAGGTATTTGAATAACGCGCCATGGGATTCCACTGGCTGTTGAGTAGGTGGGACGCAAGCGTCCCACTGGCCCAGAGAGGTTAACCAGATATGTCTGATAGTGGCAGATAAAAAAGTGGTTTATTCCATTTCTAAAGTGCTTGTCTTTTTTCTGATGAGAATGAGAATGGAAGAGTAAGTGACAGAACTTTTACCAGCTGAATAAGGTGATTTGGTTTTAAATACAGAAAGTTTTTTTTTTTTTCCATTTTGCCCTACATGTAGCTTTTGGTGTCTTCCACATGGGAGACAAATCTGCTGGATGTCTGTACATTGTGGAATGATTTTGCTGGCTATGAGAACCCTAACTCCCTCCATACAGCACATACCATACAAAATACACCCCCATCGGCCCCCTCTTTCTCCAATACTCCACCTCTCACTCTCTATATATTTCCCTCCCTCCCCACCCTCTCTCTCTCTCTCTCTCTCTCTCATCCCCCTGTCTGCCCCACCCATCCCTCCCCTCTCTCCACTCCTCCCACCTCTCATCTCTCCCCACCCTCTCTCTCTCTCGGGCCAGACATGAGGCCTGTCCAGAGCTGAGTGGTCACTAAGCGCAGTAGAGCCTGGGCAACTGTGATGTCGTCAGGATTCCACGAGGCTGTAGACAATGGCTGTCGCCGGGCATAATTTATCCAGGGAGAGGGGGGTTGGTGTGTGTGTGTGTGTGTGTCAAATCAAATCATATCAAATTGTATTTGTCACATGCGCCAAATATAACAGGTGTAGACCTTACAGTGAAATGCTTACTTACAGCCCTTAACCAACAATGCAGTTTTAAGAAAATACCCCCCAAAAAGTAAGAGATAAGAATAGCAAATAATTAAAGAGCAGCAGGAAATAACAATAGCGGGGCTACATACAGGGGGTACCGGTACAGAGTCAATGTGCAGGGGCACCAGTGTCGAGGTAATTGAAGTAATATGTACATGCAGGTAGACTTATTAAAGTGACTATGCATAGATAATAACTGAGAGTAGCAGCAGCGTAGAGGGCGGGGGGGGGGGCAATGCATATAGTCTGGGTAGCCATTTGATTAGCTGTTCAGAAGTCTTATGGCTTGGGGGTAGAAGCTGTTTAGAAGCCTCTTGGACCTGTGTGGAGGGCTACTAATCACAAGCCAAACAGACTCACTCAACCACTCACTCTCTGATTCCTTCTCACAGATCCACACTCTCACGAATGGAAACCAACTCAATGGAGAGGGCTCTGACTGCAGTCCTGGAGGTGAGGGAGGGCCAAGACAGCCTGTATGAAAGCTAGATGATGTTCTCACTCACAAACCCATTTTATCATCCCTACCTATCTAATACCACAGACACGGAGTCTATCAGGTCTTCTCCTCGGGCATGACAGTAAGACATGCCATGGGTCAGTTTCTGATTGCTGCCGAGTACCTATGGGGCCCTCGTGGGTAAGACACAGGGTTGGGGAGTGAACTATATACTTACTATAGTAGGGTTGCAGTCACACCTGCTTTGATAAGACGGAATTGTAAATAAAAATGACAGAAATGTCTCCCTTGTATCAGTCTCAGGGGCTCAGCGGTGGCGGAGGTGAGGTGTGAATGCTAACGCAGCTCCATCTGTGTGCCATCCAGAAAACAATCCATGCTAATGTCTCCACAGACAGGAGTCCAGTTAGCCCAATCAGCCAGGGGAATCATCTGGAGTGGCGAGGTGAGGGCTCCAGGAGCCAAGGGGCCCTGATTGCAGGCTGATTTACAGGCTGCATGGGGATAATGGCTGGGGAGGTCATGGCTCTGATGGAGAGGGCTCTGACTGCAGTGCTGGAGGTGAGGGAGGGCCAAGACAACCTGTATGTACTAGCTCTGGGCACAACACACACACCTGTAGGAGTGGTGGTAGGGGAAGGATGTGTGCTGTGGCGTTCCAGGGTTGACCCGACCAGTTCACTACTGCTATATGACCTATGCATGCCCCTGGGTTTGACCCTCTAGTTACATCACAAAAGATAAAGCAAAACAACCCAGCAAGCTACTTCCTAACCCGGCCGCAAACAACCAGTAAAAAGGGAATCTACGATTGGGCCCTACAGTGGGGTTTGTAAATAGACAGAAAAGAGTGAGGCTCGCAGCAATAAAGAAGGTTTTCAAATGGTAAGGAGGGAGGGGAGTTTCTATAGAGCATCCCTTTGATGTTCCTGAGTCCACCTTGCATCTGAGAGGGGAGAGGAAGGGCCCGACAAGGAAGAGGGGCCTCTTCAAAGTGGCCCTGTGGCCCTTTGTGGGTTTGGTGACCAGCCAAGGGGTGGGACAGGGGATATCCATGACTGGAGGCCATCTGAGGTTATCTCCATGGTAACACAAAGACAGGGATCTAACGCAGACATCTCACTGGCTGGCTGTCCCCACACTCACTTTTGGACAGACGGAGGGATATCTAGTTGAATCCAAATAAGCCCATTGACGTAGACCAGAGAGGGATATTACTAATATAACTCTGGTTGGGGTGGATGATGGTATTTGGGTAGGGGTTTGGTGTTGTGTGTTTTAGAGTGGTCTCTTCTCTCAAGTATCTCTATGAAGGGTTGGTGAGGGTTACTGGTTGGTTTAGACAGATTCACAGACCCCTCTCCATCTCTCAAACACCACAGGGCCCTCAGAAATCAATCACATCCACATGGCTGTGTTGGGGGGAAGTTATAAAAGGAGGATATAGGACAAGTTCCTCAAACTAACCTAGGGTCAGATGTCAGATTGGATCTCAGATGTTGAATGATCAGTTTATCAGTTACCTTTTTACTCCAAACTTACAGTATATGTTGAACGTGGGTGAACTGAGCAGCAAGTCATTGAGTCTATTTTTGGATGCCAGCAACACCTGCTAGTGAGACAAAATGCTCACTGGACAGTTTGATAAGGATTCAGGTCAATGATGACTACTACGTGCTGTCTACGTATTTTAGCCCGTTTGAAGACATGATTCATGAATGTCAAATCAACAACGAGTTTGCCGTTTCAGGTGTTGTATTTCCCCCTTCCACTCTCTTTCTGAACAAGTGGGCAACCTAACCAGGCAACACACACCATAGGAGGAGAGAGAGGGGTGCAGAGGGGGTTGAGAGGGGTTGTAGGGAGTTTTGGGGGTGCATGGAGTTTCTGGGACTGAGTGGGTCTATTTAGCCTCCAGCAGTACACCCCTCCACACCTCCTCCTTCTCCTCTACTAACCCTCTCCTCTCCTCCCCCTGGCTTTGTGCGCCCTGAGCCCACTCCTCCCCCTTTTGTCACCCGGCCATTCCGCTTTGGTTAGCGCACACAATGGCCGCTCAGTGCTCAGCCTCCTGACACTGCATTCTGCCTGTGCACCGGGGTGCGGGCAAGGGGGCGGGGGGGGGGGGGGGGGTTACAGGAACAGCACACCCCATGTGACTAAATGCCATCAATTACGCCGCCATAACCATCCAACTTCAGCCCTCATGCCCCATCACAGTTCCACACAGATGGGCCATAAAACAAGTGCCATTAGGCCAGAGCATGGCACGGGGCACAACATAAAGCTCAACTCAGCTAGCCAAACTAACAGGTGTCTCCTATGGCTGGCTATCTGCATGGGTTTGTGTTGTTGTTGTTATAACCAGCTAGCTTCTCAGACAGAACATGTGCCCATTGCCTAGCTACCTGTGTGTTCCCCTCATCTTATATACGCTATTGGGCACACATCCCAAATGGAATTTTAAGACCTGGCGTCAAAACATTTGTCTGAAAATTAATCCCCAACTTTCTCCACTGAGTGTTAAATTGGGACAAATAAAATGGACTTTAGACATATTTATGAAATATGTCCCTTGTATAATGTTCCTGTAGGTTTACCTCAATGATGTCACGTCAAGTTACACCACTGTTCCGTATCACAAGCATTTGTTACATTGTGATTCAAACAAGTGTTTTTGGCATAATGTGCCCCTTACCAACTATTCCCCTGAGTGATTATTTATAGCCATTGTGTAAAAACTGCAAAGCACATAACTGTTGAATGTTGTAAATGATCATTTGAATAAAAGTTTGTGTTTGTGCGTGCGTGCGTGCGTGTGCGTGCGTGCGTGTAAAAAGGTCTAAGAGGGGTCAGTTTGAGTTTCAAAGCCCCTGCTTGTTCACCCATATTTCACACCATGGTGACGTCTTAAAGCCAGGCCTGGTTGCTTCGCCATCTCTTTCACTTTCTGGGGTAAAAAGGGGAATAGGGAAGTGGGGGGTGTTGAAAGATATGCAAATAGACCCCAGAGGGGATACGAATTTTATGGGTCTAGAATTTAATTCAGCCAACCTGAATAATCAAATGTGGGAACAAAAAAAACACCTTCCCACCCTCCAACTACCAAAGTCTCTACCTCCAGCTTCCACCCTCACCTCAGGCCCCATCTCCCTTCCCTGCTGCCAACTTCCTCACATATGAGGAGCTCAGTACATCCAAACTCTCATTAGGATCTCCTTACTAGCCAGAAAGAGGGAAGGGAAGGGAGGCACGGGGGGGGGCTGGCGTACAGGATCAGGCAGAACATGCGGCTCCTGATTACGACACCATTTTCTCAGCAGGCCGCCCAGCTTCATCCTGGGCCTGTGAATATGGAGTGCAGGCCCAGCCAATCGCCTCAGTGCTGCCTCTCGTTGCTGCTCGCCTAATGGCAGAATTAGGGCCGTTTAAAGTGATTTCATCAGCCTTCGTGGTTTTTCCTTTCGAAAAGAAGATTTTTTTCCCTCCTTCTTCCAAATAGCTGTATTGTAGTGTGGGGGGTCTGGCGTGCATGGGGAGGGAGTGAAAAGTTCTCCATGACTGAACATTACAACAGGTGGGGAATAGACAGAGAGCAACACTACATATGATGATCAACGGGAATATCATGACTTGATATGATTTACATGTGTTTAAGTTGTGAGGCTGAAATCCAAACACGGGGTTCAAGGTAATAAAACACAATGTACCGTAAATGAATAATGTGATTCATTAAACCACTGGGTTACCCTGTGAAAATCTGCTAAAAAATAAGGAATGTTTCAGTACTGTAAGGACCACTGTCATACATACCTGTCCTATCTACAGTACATATCTGATCAAGTTACCGTATTATTAGCTATAAGCTAAACAGACCTGAGCTGCAACACCAGATTGCATAGAGAACAGGCATGTTTAGGGTTAATCAGTTGTTAGCAGTCACTTCATAAAGATGAGTATTGACACCAACCCATAAAGGTTACTTTATGGGACAGCTAGAAAGACCTGCCATACAAATACTGTAAACTTTTTCCCTCTCTGTCTAACTACATTACATATAGTCTAAACAATGTGATATTACACTGTCCCATATCAAAAAGCAGCAGTTAGAAATGTCTTCCCCATGCTGTTTGATGGTGTCCCCCTCCAAACCCTCAGAACACCCCAATCCTTCAGCTGTACGGCCTGGACACAAGTGCTGCAGGTGCATGGGAGAGAATGGAGAGGAGCGGGTTGAGGGAAGAGGAGAAAGGAGAAAGGAGAAAGAGAGGGGTGAAGGGTGGAAAACAGAATGGTCAGAGGGGAGAGGAGAGGGAGCCCACCCCTACACCCCTTCCCTCCTCCTTTACCCTTTAACCCCCCCTCCCTCCATACCTCCCTGCTGCAACACGTGACAGAGTGTGAACTGTGAGTGGTGCCGCCTGGCGCTACCCGCCCTTCCTGGGCGAAGGGCGGGTAGGCAGGCATGGACAGGGGGAGGGCGGCCAATGTGCCAAGGAGCCCCTTTCTTTCCAGCCACCAGAGGATCAGTAATGACAGTGTGGCTACAGCTGTGCACCTCACCACACTCCCAACACAAACTCCCCGGTCCTGCCTCACACACACCACTCAACAACCGTGAGCTCCCCTGACCCCCCTGACACCAGACCACCATGATAGGATCATTGTGTCATCAGAGTTGGAGTCAATTTTATCATAGGAGAGTAAGTCCGTTCCTCAATTGGCAGGAATTTAGATGGCCTTGACCCTAGCTATGGTGTGGGAGTTAGAACGAGAAGTCCACCAAAGCCCATGTCAGAGCCTGAGTGGGCCTGTACAACCCACCTGTCAGGTAGTAGGGTACTCCAGGGTTGCTGCTGACCTGGAGAGGGTTTCTCTGGGTTAGGTGGAGGATTTCCTATGATTATCTTCAAACATACATCTCCAATGGGGTTGGCATGGCTACCTGTAAACAGATTACACAATATCCTGTTAATGTAGCAATAAATACAACGTTTCATGAAAAAAAAGGATGTAGGCACAAAGGCTAGACGTCATTGCCTTGTCCACAACCTCAAAAGAGTACTAGGCCGAGGTAGACAGAAACACCACAGTTCATATGTGACCAAAGTCTTTCAGGACAGCATCTATCCTCTGCTAGCTTCCCTCACATCCACTCACCATCAAAGCCTCATCTGCAGCACTACTTATAAGCTGATATGGTGTTGTAGTTTTGAGGAGTCAAATAATGAAGGAAGGCCTTTGCCTCTGGTGGAAGGAAAGCTGTACGAGTCACAAATGCTTAGACAGTATGGAGCCACAGAGGAGGGAGCAGTAACTAGAAAGGGTAAAAACAAGATATTTTGTTTTGGTAAAGGATAACAGAGGTGGCTTACATGCTGACCACACTGCCCGCGTTGCATGCGCAAGCCTCGCAAAATAAATGTACACTTAAATGTTATTCAATCATTTCATCCAAACTGCTCGTGCGCGTCTGCGTAGCCAGGCGCTAAAATAGAACTTGGTTCTATTTTTGATGCTTGATGCACTGCAAGTCCCGCCTCTCCCATCTCCTCATTGGTTTTCAGGAGCATATAGCCACCTGAGTGATTGAAAGATGAACTGAGGTCTAGTTGGTGGTAATGCACCTTAAAGGTGGTTGCAAACCACCATATAAAGTCCACAGAAGAAGACTGCGAGAGATTACTAGAAACTAACTAGGTTTCCCCTTTTATCTGTGGATTAATTGTCGGAGTAAAGAACACATTATTTTGTTCTACAACGATCCATTAAAAAAAAAGACAATGTGCATTCCATGTAAAAAACAACCCAATGTTATATCCCAGGACAAATGAGCTGGCAACAACAAGCTAGCTAGCTAAATGCCCATGAATGTTTCATGTGTTTCAACCCGTCCCCAAATGAATATAGTTGGTTCAGAGTTTGTTTTGAATTTCAACCTGCGTGTCTTGATCGCGTCTGGTGTGAATGAACAAAATCAGCATGCTCGCGTGCCTGGTGTAGTCAGCATGTTAATTACATCTGCAAGTCAGGAACTCTGCCAGAAAAATTGTATTAGTCACCTGTATTCCCCGTTACAACATACACACACACACACACCTGTCCTATGTCACTGGAGCCTCTCCCAGTGCAGAGGAGAACACACCCAGAGGGACTGGAATAACAGGCCACTGCAGCTGCAGCACATCAGACACTTGAGACGCAGTGGCACCGCGCAGAGCAGATGTGTTAAAAAGCCCTAGCTAACATCTCTTTATCTCCATCTATAATCTTTGTCCATTTCACTACCATCAACTTCTCCTCCTCCACAGCTACTGTTTACAGGTCTGACAAGTCGGGCGGGAATGGCGTCTAGACTGGCGAAAGTTGACTTTTTTTTTCAAAGGAAAGTCCTCGGCTGAACACAGAGGAGTTATGCAAGCAAGGAGGAAAGCGAGGAGAGAGGGATTCCAATTTACATGACAACTTAGGAAAAATGCTTTTTTAATACTCATTCAGCCCCTAAATCACTCTGATCCCCCGCTCTTTCCCTTCTTTAGCCTGGGCTATTAAATCACCATCTTGACCCCTGACCTAGGGCCTAGGCCATAAAGAGCCCCCCGTGGGTCATAGGCCTGAGTGTAGCGTTTGAATATGAAATGGCTGGCCTCCGTTGGGCATGGTAACAGCCCCATGCTCTGAGACTACTGAGACACGGGCTGGTCCCCAGGAGAGAGGGTCTCCCGCAGATCAGATCAGCTCAGTAGCCCTGGGGCACAGGCATTCTCCCTCTCTCTCTGTCATCCCTTATCTATCTCTCTCTCTATTGCTCTCTCTCCCCCTCGCTCAGTAGTGGATTTACTTGGACTTGAGAGAGAGAGAGGAAGGGAGAGAAGGGTGGGGAGCGAGGCGAGAGCGAGGGAGAGGAGAAAAGGAGGGGGGCATTTGAATAAGAAACTAGAGGCGATTGGTGTTAGCATGACAAAGGAGCCCGCCATCTCTCCTGATTGGTGTCACAGCTCAGGCACTAAACCCATGCAGGCCCCCTGGGAGGCCCCCTGGGTGGGGTGAGATGGGGAGCACTGGCATGTTTATGCGTCTGAGGTGTGATATTGGGGAGGACAAGCTTCAGGTTAAACTTGATGAACTGTGCACAGCTCCAAAATAGAGAGAAGAGTGAGCATTTCTTGAAGAACCAAAAAGTTAAATACAGGCTGCCAAGATTTTTATAAGGAAGAAAAAACAGCCTCCTACTTAACAGATTTTTTCCCCATTACTTTTTTTTTCCTAAAATGGAAATAAAGCATACTACACTTCATCGCTTTGACAGTTGAGGCCTCCAGGCCAAGCCCACATTAACGCACTCATGGCAGCCTTGAAGAAAGAGGAGCCAAGGAAGGTGATAGGAAGATCTAATGCACTATAAACACTCCAGAGTGGCCAAGCTGCGCTTTGGCTTTCCTTATCTTCTGTCTTATACTCTCCATCTTCCTTCATGTCTCTTGTCTCCTGCTCCCCACCTGTGGGCCCTCGGCCCTGGATGTCCATAGCAGGCCTCCCTTCAAGTCCCTGCTGCATGCTAATGGCCCCTGAGGTGTGAAGTGCAGATTGGCCCTTGGTGGATGACGGCCTCTGGGCTCCAACCGGGCTGTCAGCTACTGTGTAGGTTTTAGCTACTGCAGGTGGAACCCTGACACCACAGGGATCCTCTCCTCCAATGGGTCTACCATACCTCAGAACTAATGACCAGGGACAGGAGTTTTTCCTGATCTCAAATTACCTTGCCTGGAAAAAAAAACTCTGGACCCTAGTCATTGCCTAAAGCTACGGCCCAGAGTTTTTCTGGTTACATTGCATAGTCAAGAAAAACTCATGGCCCCACTTATGACCATAACAAGGACAGTACATAGATAAGTGAAGAGGGATCATACAAGATAGCAACCCTGTGGTGCAGGTGGATTTCACAGCTCAATAACTTGAGAGTATTTAATTACAATCTATATTATAATCCGTCCCCATGAGACTGGCATATTGTAACCAAGATGGAGGAGATGGACAGGGCTGTAGTGCAGATGAACTGAACCAGGCTCGGGAGAGACACTCGCCTAATGACACGGTCCTAGAAACAAGTGAGAGAAGACAAAGGGGAGTAGGTGGAGAGAAGGAGAGAGGTCACAGCTCCCTCCAGACAAAGCCTGGGCAGAATGAGGCTCATCTGGGTAGCACTGCCTGACTCTCCAAGACACATCTCCGTCCGGGAGGGAGAGAGCACTGACTAACTCACCATGGCAACTAATCAATAGGTGACAGAGTCAGTCAGAACTGAGCCGCGGCTGAGCTTGTCCCACCTCCCCCCACGTTCCCAGGGTAACCAAAGCTCCCCTCCTCCGTAGGACATGGCAGGAGGGGACCCCCATAAACCCCTCACAGATCAGGGAGGGAATTTTATCCCCCACTGCACAGGAGTTAGTGTGGTGGTGGGGTGTTTGTGGAGGGGGTCTATGTGTGATGTATGTATATATATATATATATATATATATATATATATATATATATATATATATATATTTGGGAGGGCTTTGTATGTGTATGGTTGTGTGGGGGGGATTTGAGTGTGTGTTTGCACACGTGTGTGTGTGTGTGGGAGGGTGTTGAATGGAGGGGCGGCATGGGTATTGAGTTTGAGACAGGTTACAGCCAGGAGCTTAATGAACACAGATCTTGACAATACGAATACGATCAGGAGCCATCTGACGGGTCTAAGGCACCGCGCGCCAATTGTGTGTCTGTCAATCTGTGTTCCTTCTCACTGTCCCCCAACCATCACTAATCAATATCTGTGGCCTAGATGAGAGGCCTAATCTGCCCCTTGCGTCGCCCCCTACCTCCATCAACCCCCGCGCCCCAATCGCTGCATTGTAACTGTATCGTCCCTATAGAATCCCGTAATCAGATCGCTGTCACTGGACATATCGCATATGTACCTCGGGCCTAACTCTCACACACACACACACACACACACACACACACACACACACACTTGGCCCCGTTTTCTAGGCTCTCAAGACGGGGTCAACTAGGGTCAGAGTAAATACTACTGCTCTTTGCGAATTAGGTGAAATCATGGTACATGCTCCAGTGTTCGTAGACAATGTGAAATAGGACATATTAGGTCACGCACAATAGGTCTGGTCAAAAAGAGTATGACATTGTTGCCGCCCATAGGTCATGTAACGGTTTGTTACACGCAATGTGCTTTCTGGAATCCACCGGACAGATGTTGCTTTCCGGTTTTGTGGTGAAACAAAGGTGCGGTTGAATTTATTCTGCCACTGTGTTCTTATTGTCTCTGCCTTAGGCCTATATATCACAGTGGCAAGGAATATGAACTAACAGGCTATAGAGCAAACATCGCAATTATCACAACACATGGGTTGTAATATGGCATTTTTTCCTGGCTTCCCTGGTGATTTTACCAACTCACTACTACTGTGTGTTATTGGATTTCCATAAACAGGTTATGATGGAGGTACACTACATGGTCAAAAGTATGTGGTCACCAGGGGGCCTCCCAAGTGGCGCAGTGGTCTAAGGCACTGCATCGCAGTGCTAGCTGTGCCACTAGAGATCCTGGTTCGAGACCAGGCTCTGTCGCAGCCGGACACGACTGGGAGACCCATGGGGCGTCGCACAATTGGCCCAGCGTGGTCCGGGTTAGGGGAGGGTTTGGCCGGCAGGGATGTCCTTGTCCCATTGCGCACTATCGACTCCTGTGGCGGGCCGGGCGCAGTACACGCTGACACGGTCGCCAGGTGTATAGTGTTTCCTCCGACACATTGGTGCAGCTGGCTTCCGGGTTAAGCAGGCATTGTGTCAAGAAGCAGTGCGGCTTGGCTGGATTGTGTTTCGGAGGACGCACGGTGCTCGACCTTTGCCTCTCCCGAGTCGGTACGGGAGTTGCAGTTATGGGATAAGACTGTAACTACCAATTAGATACCATGAAATTGGGGAGAAAAAGGGGTAATAAATAAATAAATAAGGATGTGGACACCTGCTCGTCAAACATCTAATTCCAAAATCATGGGCATTAACATGGACTTGGTCCCCCTTTGCTCCTCTCTTCTGGGAAAGCTTTCCACTAGATGTTGTAACATTGCTGCGGGGACTCGCTTTGTTTCAGCCACAATAGCATTAGTGAGGTCGGGCAGTGATATTGGGCATTAAGCCTGACTTGCAGTCAGTCTTCCAATTCATCCAAAAGGTGTTCAGGTGAGTCAAGTTCTTCCACGCCAATTTCAACAAACCATTTCTGTATGGATCTCACTTTGTGTACAGGGGCATTGTCATGCTGAAACAGGCAAGGGCCTTCCCCAAACTGTTGCCACAAAGTTGGAAGCACAGAATCGTCTAGAATGTCATTGTATGTTGTAGCGTTAAGATTTCCCTTCACTGTGACTAAGGGGCCTAGCCCGAACCATGAAAACCAGCCCCAGACCATTATTCTTCCTCCCCCAAACATTACAGTTGGCACTATGCATTGGGGCAGGTAGCATTCTCGTGGCATCCGTCAAACCCAGATTCATCCGTCGGACTGACAGATAGTGAAGCGTGATTCATCACTCCAGAGAACGCATTTCCACAGCTCCAGAGTCCAATGGCAGTGAGCTTTACACCACTCCAGCCGATGCTTGGCATTGCGCATGGTGATCTTAGGCTTGTGAGCAGCTGCTCGGCCATGGAAACCCATTTCATGAAGCTCCTGACGAACAGTTCTTGTGCTGACGGTTGCTTCCAGAGGTATTTTTTAACTCAGTAGTGATCGTTGCAACCGAGGACAGACGTTTTTTTACGCGCTACACGCTTCAGTACTCGGTGGTCCCATTCTGTGAGCTTGTGCAGCCTACCACTTTGCAGCTGAGCCTTTGTTGCTCCTAGAAGTTTCCACTTCACAATAACAGCACTTGCAGTTGACAGGGACAGCTCTAGCAGGGCAGAAATTTTACGAACTGACTCGTTGGAAAGGTGGCATTCTATGACAGTACCACGTTGAAAGTCACTGAGCTCTTCAGTAAGTCCATTCTACTACCAATATTTGTCTATGGAGATAGTATGGCTGTGTGCTCGATATTATACACATGTGAGAAACAGGTGTGGCTGAAATAGCCGAATCCATTCATTTGAAGGGATGTCCACATACTTTTGTATATATAGTGTATATAGGCTAACGTAGCTCCCTAACCCTGTTTCCCAATCGGCTGTGTATGTGTGTCATCCACCAATTACATACAGTCATCCTCCCAAACAAGTTCAAGTGAATGTCAACAACAGGGCATTCTGGGACACAAACCAAAGAATCCCTGTAGGGAGAACCCTTTAAAAATATCACCTCACTATACCAACCACCCCTTGCGAATTCTACCTTCCAGCCCTGGGTATGATTTGTGTTTGTTATCTTTGTGGACAAAGGGACTGTAAAGCCTGTCTCGTGTTTGATGAGTCTCATAGTCACACATACCTGCCTCACTCTGGAGTTCCCGGGCATCAAAAAACATGAACAAAGACTCCAAATACACCCAAATGCATCCTTTTACAAACGGCAAAGCTCTCAGTATAGTGATGCAGGTCTTTAGATGTTGTACACGTGAATTTGTGTCATTCTCACTTCTTACTGGATGTTTTTGGAGTCTTTGTTCATGTTTTTTGGACGCCCTAGAACCCTAGAATAAGGTTCAGGAAGTAAATCACAAGTGAAATTGCAACAACAAAAAAGTGTTTGGACAAATTAGGTTCCTAAATAATGAAATTGGGAGCTGGGTGTTGTTGAGGAAAGGTAACTCTAGTGACATCTGAGGCATCTGTAAGGTAATCTGCCTGGTAGCATGGCACGCCCCTACACTGGTGAGTCATGGGTGAGGCATGCATAAAGACATGAGTGAAGAGGAGATACTCTGGCCTGCCTTCCAACTATGTCTGAGTGGGCAGGACTATGCTGAGTATAGCATGCCAATTGAAGATATTAATTAAAATTAAATTCATAAATAAAGTTTGCACATGTTGTCTATCAGAATTTCAATTTCCCGTTTTTATTTTCATTCATATTTTTCCTGAATAGAATTGACATTTACCCCAACCCTGAATGACTGGATATTATTAGTCACTCTAAGCCAGAGACAGTATGTCTTCATTCTGAAATTCCACACGCCTTATCAGGAGTCTCAATCGAAGCTGTTGGGCAACAATCCTAGATTAACACTCTCAAAGACTGCGAACTGTTTTCGCCCCGATAACAGAATATCACAGTAAGAAAATGGTACAGGCCTAGAAAGAATATACACAGTGTGTATGTTTGATTGAAAAACAAATAAAACCATTATTTTTAATTGAATTAATTCAAAGAACCATTCCCTTACACGCATGTCTTGACATTTACACCTGATTGCTGTCCAACGTCTATAAACCTTTCATTTTAATCATTTTACCTACTGACATCAATGGAAGTCATTTGGTCCAAAGGCTCTACTCTGATTCTGGAGTGGCGGTGGCTTTGCCTTTCAAGCGTCTCCCAATCTGCATTCTTTGTGTTTGTGTAATGCACGGCAATGCAACCATAAGCTATAATTAACAAGAGACATCTGCATTACGGAGCACGTCTGTTGGCGGCTTGGTGCTTCCAGTGAATTCAGAAACTATTCAGACCATTTCACTTTTTCCACATTTTGTTACGTTACAGCCTATTTCTAAAATGGATTAAGTAAATTTTTTCCCTCATCAATCTACACACAATACCGCATAATGACAAAGCAAAAACAGAAGTAACTTATTTACATAAGTATTCAGACCCTTTAATATGAGACTTGAAATTGA
The DNA here is from genome assembly GCF_901001165.1 of Salmo trutta. Lineage (NCBI taxonomy): Eukaryota > Metazoa > Chordata > Actinopteri > Salmoniformes > Salmonidae > Salmo > Salmo trutta. The sequence goes on along the minus strand of NC_042959.1, from coordinate 31,206,826 downwards.
GCTCAGGTGCATCCTGTTTCAATTGATCATCCTTGAGATGTTTCTACAACTTGAGTGGAGTCCACCTGTAGTAAATTAAATTGGTTGGACATGATTTGGAAAGGCACACACCTATCTATATGAGGTCCCACAGTTGACAGTGTATGTCAGAGCAAAAACCAAGCCATAGGGTCGAAGGAATTGTTCGTAGAGCTCAAAGACAGGATTGTGTCGAGGCACAGACCAGGGGAAGGGTACCAAAACATTTCTGCAGCATTGAAGGTCCCCAAGAACACAGTGGCCTCCATCATTCTTAAATGGAAGAAGTTTGGAACCTTCAAGACTCTTCCTAGGGCTGGACGCCCGGCCAAACGGAGCAATGGGGGGAGAAGGGCCTTGGTCAGGGAGGTGAACAAGAAACCAATGGTCACTCTGAAAGAGCTCCAGAGTTCCTCTGTGGAGATGGAAGAACCTTCCAGAAGGACAACCATCTCTGCAGCACTCCACCAATCAGGCCTTTATGGTAGAGTGGCCAGACGGAAGCCACTCCTCAGTAAAAGGCGCTTGGAGTTTGCCAAAAGACACCTAAAGGACTCTCAGACCATGAGAAACAATTTTCTCTGGTCTGATGAAACCATCCCTACGGTGAAGCATGGTGGTAGAAACATCATGCTGTTGGGATGTTTTTCAGCGGCAGGGACTGGAAGACTAGTCAGGATTGGGGGAAAGATGAATGGAGCAAAGTACAGAGACATTCTTGATGAAAACCTGCTCCAGAGCACTCAGGACCTCAGACTGGGGTGAAGGTTTACCTTCCAACAGGACAATGACCCTAAGCACACAGCAAAGACAACGCAGAAGAGGCTTCGGGACAAGTCTCTGAATGTCCTTGAGTGGCCAAGCCAGAGCCTGGACTTGAACCCGATCGAACATCTCTGGAGAAACCTGAAAATAGCTGTGCAGCGACGATCCCCATCCAACCTGACAGAGCTTGAGAGGATCTGCAGAGAAGAATGGGAGAAACTCCCCAAATACAGGTGTGCCAAGCTTGTAGTGACATACCCAAGAAGACTCGAGGCTGTAATCGCTGCCAAAGGTGCTTCAACACAGTATAGAATAAAGGGTCTGAATACTTATGTAAATGTGATTTCATTTTTTTATTGTTTTATACATTTGCAAAAATTTCTAAAAACCTGTTTTTGATTTGTCATTATGGGGTATTGTGTGTAGATTGATGAGGGGGGGGGGAAGCTATTTAGAATAAGGTTGTAACGTAACAAAATGTAGCAAAAGTCAAGGGGTCTGAATACTTTCCGAACGCACTGAATATCCACCCAGGGAGGGTAGGACTAAAATTCTAAACTAAGGTGATAAAATAAAATCTGAGGAGAAAAGACATTTGACATTTTTGACATTTTAGTCATTTAGCAGACGCTCTTATCCAGAGCGACTTACAGTAGTGAGTGCATACATTTCATACATTTCTTCTTTTTTTTTTTTTTTTGTACTGGCCCCCCGTGGGAATCGAACCCACAACCCTGGCGTTGCACACACCATGCTGGCATTGCAAACACCATGCTCTACCAACTGAGCCACAGGGAGGGCCGAGAGAGAGAGAGAACAGAGAAAATGTCCAATTTCATTTTCTGTTTATTGACTGAGGGCTGTCTATCAGTCAGTTCGGGCCATTGTGAGTAAGTGAGTGTGAGTGGCTGGACAGGAGAGGAGAGAGGGTTGGTTGGATGGATGGCTCTCAGAGGGTCAGCCCCAAAGCCCTGACCCCAGGAGGATTTGATGCCATTTTCCCACGCAGGGAGCCGACCTGAGAGGAGCTTGTTAACAACATCTGCCCCAGTTCAGGAAGATTAACCCCCACCACATCGCCCCAACCCCCACACCTCCACACACATACACACACAGACTGACACACACAAACACACCCCTCTGCTGGCTGTCAGTCTTGCCGGTCCCACACGAGGGTCACCTCTCCGGACAGACCTGCCCCAAGCTGGACACGCAGGGCGCTCCAGGCCAGGCCAGCTGAGATCAGAGGGAAGGACCTCCTGAAGATCCCAGCCATAGCAGATCAATACCAATACAGCCCAGGTCTGCTTCTGGACTGGAATGAGGCCTGATAGACAGACTAAGTCTAACATCTCATCTGAGTTTCTGTCTCACTGCAACTGTCACCTACACTATATGGCACAAATCAGTATCAACCCATTTTCCATGTTGGATGACGCACATAGTGACTGTTTGAAGAGTAAGAGCGTGATTTAAGTATGTAAAAGTGTGTTCATTTTTGGAACGAGGTGTGTCCTGATATAGACTTGCTGAGCAGGTTCAGGCCACATAGTAGGCGTGTGATGTCACCAACATCAGTCAGTCGGCCTGTCACAGACTTTAAGAATTACTTTTCCATTTATGACATTGATGTAGACGGAACCCTCTAAAAGACCTACTCATATTCCCTCACAACACCTAGTTAACATACTATGACACCCATATAAGTGTGTCATGACTTATCACAACTGAATGAAAAGACAAAAGGAAAAACTGATAGAAATTCAAATATGACACTGAAGCTCTGTAATACAAAAATGTAATACATGTACGTAAGTGGAAGAGAATAAAAAATGCCCAGAAAAAAAACTGATATCAAGCATGACGACACACACAAACAGTTAAACACGCATTATCACAAACCAGAACAAGCACCACACAGCAGTAGATAGAATCCTCTGGGAATCCGCTGAATCCGTGTTCTACAGGGGTATAATTAGGTTCGTTTTTGGAGGGGGGGGGTTAAACAAACAGGCCCAGTGAGGTCATAGGCAGATGGAAGTGGGGATATGCCCGCACTTGCTGAGTGTGCACAGTGCTCCACATGACAGGCCCTGAGAGAGGCCCTGTGGGCGATCAGCGGGGGGGGGGAGGGGGGGCTGACGGTGGCCAACAGCACACCACCGATGTTCTCACTGCCAGAACATTCACACCCAGTCAATAGATCAGGGTTTGGCTACTTAGCTACATGTACTGTATACGGTTTTCCAAGATCTCATTTCAGAACTAAATCAGGATTAGCCATGTTATAAGTGTCCTCAGGAGAAACAATACAGATAATCGTTTGGCTACTTAGCTAAATGTACTGTATACGGTTTTCAAAGAACTCCGACAGGAAAACAATGCATTACACCCAAATGCACCAGAAAAACTTTGATAACTCTTACATCAAATGCAGCAGTAGATCTTTGATAACTCTTGCATCATATTTCCTGTAGGGCCTTGCAATCCTAATGGAAAAGTACAACAGAACTGAATCCTCCTCGGTTATCAAACAAACTATGAGGGCTGGAAGCCGCTCCGCTCGGGGATCACATACCAACTGACTGATCTAGCACATTTTGACAGATGGCACAGAACCACCATTCTCTCTGACTCTGGCTCAGTGCAAACACCTCCGACATGGCCGACCGGGGAGGGAAAAGCTGCTTAATTGCAAAAAAATTACTTGAAGAGGGTGATTAGCTGACGGCCGGCCGCTAGCGCACTAGAGTGATTTAAGACCCTTTCAGTGAATGCAGGGAGGTCTGGATAATCTTTCCCTCCACAAAGGTGCGTGGGGCTAATCCAGGCCGCTTTGCTGAGCTGTGGATCAAATCCTACAGGGAGTGTGGGAAGGCCAGCGGGACAGCCAACGCTCCGGCCCTCTTGGTGGCCAGGGTGGCCTATCCCAGGGTGCTTTGCACCAGTATAGACCTGCCTGCTTGCTCCATACCTCTGCTGTAAGGGTGTTGGACAGAAGGAGTGTGCTGGAATGCCAAGAAACAGGGTCTCAGATTGTTTTGTGTGTGTGGTGTGTGTGTGTGTGTGTGTGTTATAAGTAGTATACGGTAGTAAGGAATTGCATCCAAATGGTCTCTATCCCTTCTTTAAGTATTTTACTTCCTAACAGCAGCAATTCCTAAGCAGAAACCTGAAGGAAACCTTTTCTGTGTATGAGTATGAGTCGGTTTCACACTCAAGCATTTTATTCAGTTTGTCAAGTCACATTCAAAACAAGGATGACTAATTAAATTACATAATATTTAAATTATTTAATTTAATCTAATACTTTTCTGCTTTTGAATATTCTGACAAAAAAACTAAAATAATTGTGTCTGGAAATGAAGTATTTGAAAAAGCTTAATGAAGCTTATACTTTGTCAATAAAATGTATAGACCGATGTATTGTATCTTTTGCTTGTTAATTCATTTATTCAAAGAGTATTGACTAATATATGACTATTCACACTCATTATCCAACCAATTGAACATGTTGATGATAAACCGTATGCAATAAAGGAATGGATTTACAGGTATAGGCCTATATCCACATTGTATCTGCTACTATTGTAGGGGAGAGTGGGGTAAGTTGAGCCAAAGGGGTAAATTTGTTTCTAGGAAACCATACGGAAACTTAATAATGTGACCAAATATTTGTAATTTTCACCAAATCAAATTAATTTAGTGTTAGATGTTTCATTATGCTTGTATCTGAACCAAAGGAGATACTTTTAAGATGTTTCTATATATCAGCTGGGGGTCTCTATAAGCCTCAATATGAGGTCCTAAACCTAGCATGAAAGTGCATCCTTGTTGCAGCTGTGTGGGCTAATCAAAATGTTTGCCTTGGGGTAAGTTGAGCAAATGGCCATGGGGAAAATTGAGCCAACGGTTGAGCCAATGGCAAGTTGAGTTTTCTTCCCAGGCGTAATGCAATGCATTATCGTAGGGATATGAAGTAACAACAGGGCCTATGTTAAACGTCTTTTAAAAAGTAAAATATGTTAGGTGATAAGCCTGGGTTAAGCTTAAACTTATTAAAATACAAAAAAAGAGATTGTGATTGTGTTGAATTATGTTTTGGAAATAAAGATTGACATGGTTTTTGAAAGGTAGTGGTAATAGTTAATTCTGTACAGAAATTTTAAGGCAGCTTAATTTACCCTGTGCCAAGAGACCAGTTTTCAAAACTGTAATGTTTACATGAATTCTGATTATTTCCAGGAATACACATAGATATCTTTGTTAGAAAAAATACTATCTCTGCCTTGTCAGAGTGATGCTGAATGTAAAAATGACTCAACTTATCCCACTCTCCACTATAATATGTATGAATGTAAAATGTTGATATACATTGATCCAAAGTCAATATTGGAAAGACTTGCGAAAGACTGCTGAATTCCAAGGTGTAAAAAGGAGCGGTATAAACGATTACATTATAAAAGAAAGTCAACACAACTTTCATAGGTCACCAGCTTGGCAGTTGTCACCATAACTTATCTGATTGAACCATTCAGAGGCACATTCCATAAAATCAACTATAGACCACAGTAAATATAACTTAAACATTCCCTTTCGAAATGAAAACTATATTGAGTACCCTGCATGGTTTGGTAAGAAACTAAAGTTATACTATTGATTAAAGCTGTCCAATAGGCCTAGAAGCAAATCAGTAAGAAGTTAAATTCAGGACAGAGTAAATTAAACAATTTCCCGTCTCAGATAAGTATGGAAAAATGTCAGCAATAACTTGGAATGGTTAGGCATACTTTTTATAGGCCCATTATCTTTTACATCCGCTGTCCCACCGAGACGCCGTTGTTAACAGCGTTGGCAATATTACAGAATATTGTTTTCCTATGTCCCAACAAAATTGTACAAGTCAGTAGGCTAATCATTGATACCCCTTATTTAGGAATGGGCCAACATATTCATGGAGTCAAGAAATGTACTCTGCAACCAAAGTTAATTAAAATAGGCGTATATTTCGATAATTGGAAGAGATTTAGACTAGTCATTAAATTGAACAGAATTACCCAAAATATTGGGCTACTTTAGACCTAGATTTCACATTTTGTTTACAGTAGGCCTTTTTGAGGAAAACTTGAGTTGTAGAGCGCGTTCATCCAGCATGTTTGAGTTTATTAGTCACACTTCGTTACACCCATCGTCTAAGATAAATCACTTGCTGTTCAATGTTATGCTCATTTCATTCTGAGGCGGCATCTCCTAGGATACCTGACAGATTTCACCCATCAAACTCACGCCATATCCCCTATAGACAAGTACAACACAGGTGGCTCATACCCCACACAAATCACCAAAAAAACATGAGTCAGTAATCTTTTTTCGTACAAATTTATTCATCATTTAAGAATAGAGGATGGTCTTAAAGTAGAAACGTCAGTTTTAAATAAAACCTCTTGGCCCATGATATGGGTTAACCTGACACTGTCAAAACATCACAGAAAGGGAAATTGTCACAAAACAAAAAAGTGGAACATGACGTAAGCCTACAGAGGGTTCACAAGCTTAAAAAACAACGTACTATAAATAAACTTGCGCTTGCGACCCGCACAGTCTTACATTTCATTAAAACCTAGGTCATAAAGAAAAAGACTACAAAGATTTGGACACAGCCGACACAAACGGACATTCTACAAATTAAGTGTAAACATTTATGATCCAACTCTCCATCCAGCTTTTCTGAAATACAATGGCGTCTTCATGAGGCCACATGCCTTTTTCATAGAGAAAAAAAAATGGCATTAAAATATAGAAGTCCATTTCTCCTACAGAATTTGATTGCGTATACTCATGATAAAAGACTCTTTGCAATGCAATTTACTCTGGTGGGCTCAACATTCAACTTCAGTCCAGGATATGTAGTTTTAAAAATGCTTTTAACATGGACAACTCATTGAGATAAAAAATACAATTTCATTGTTTTAAACAAAACTACTGAACGTCGACTCTTTTAGCAATCAAAATGTTCAAGTATCCGAAGTACTTAAGTTTAGTCATTTTTTCAAATGTGGGTTAAGGGTAGCGTTCCGTTCACGCCAGTCCCCGCGGTCTGATAGTGCGGATGTACACTGTGTAACCGACTGGTCTGAAGGGAAGAGTGATCCGCGCCGTCTCCACCCGGAGGCAGGTACATGCTGATCATATCCCTCAGATCCCCCAAACACGCTCTCTGGGAGTGGGAGGTAATCGCCGGTGGAGGTGAGCTCGGCTCGGTCTTGCACACGGAGGCCATGGAGCCCAAGCCCATGGCGTTGGAGGTCTGCTGTGTGTATGCTGGGGACATGCTGTACGTGGACGCTGCGTTCATGTAGGTCTGTGCCGAGGACATCATGGGGTACTGAAGCCCTGCCATCTCATACCGGTGCATCTGCTGGATCTGAGGGCTGTTCATGCTGTGATGCGGAGGGTAGGCCAACTGGTCCTGCATGAGGGAGTACGCACTGTTTGTCCAGCCATTCATGTGAGCGTAACTGTCCATCCGCTGTCCCACCGAGACGCCGTTGTTAACAGCGTTGGCACCTGGCGCCAGAAGTCCTCCTGGCAAAGAATACTTGTCTTTCTTGAGCAGGGTTTTGGTCTTCCTGCGGGGACGGTATTTGTAATCCGGATGCTCCTTCATGTGCATGGCGCGCAGACGCTTGGCCTCGTCGATGAAGGGTCTCTTCTCCGCGTCGGTCAAAAGTTTCCAGTCTGCACCGAGCCGCTTGCTGATCTCAGAGTTGTGCATTTTAGGGTTCTCTTGTGCCATCTTTCTCCGCTGTCCACGGGACCACACCATGAAAGCGTTCATAGGCCTCTTCACCCGGTCCTGGTCGTTGGCACTGTTGTTCTTGTTGCCCGCAGCGGAGCCCGAATTGGACTGCGGGAGCGGGCTCTTGATCTCGGTTTCCATCATGTTATACATACAAACGGCTTTAAAATGTTCACTCTCAGGCGCGGAAAATGTATAACAAAATACCCTCAGACTAAAAGAGAGGTAGAAATAGTACTGACCACCAGTCTCATGTGAGGAAAAAAAGTTGTCAAAAGAAGCTTAGGTATTGCTAGTTTGCCAGGTGCTTCCAATGTCTCACTTCTCGTCAGCAAGCTCTGTTCACCACCGCTCTAAAACAGAACTCTGCAAACTTGTCCGCCAACCTCAGCTGTTATTAGTGCCTGGGCCATGTGATTTGGATTGACAGTGTAACAATAAGTGGCTCTCGACCAATCACAGCGCTCTGTTTTGGGCAGAGTTAGAGAGATATATTCAACTTTATACATAAAGAACACGTTATAAGCCAGTTAAATTCTATTTTAGTTCATCAAAGTACTCAAAGCGTACTCTAAATGTATATATGTATTTCGACATGTTAAAATGTAAGTTACATGCATGAAACGTTGTAGAATATGTCTGAAACCTGACTGAAACAAACGGAATCTTAGCCTGTAGCGTTTTAAAATAAAACGAATACATTTGATGGAACGGATCACGTCGCCAATTTAAGTTGATCATCAAATATATTAGCCTAATAGTTCAATATATAGGTTGGAGTTTGTAAATGGCATTTGTAAGTACTATACCATTTTACACGTAACACTTGCGTATAAAACTTTATTATAAATTAATTCTGGCACACCCTGTCTATATATAGAGCAAGTACGCCAGGCGTAACTTCTTAATTTATAAACGGTCTTGGTAAAGAAAAAGGTGGAAATCAAATAATCCCATTCAAGTGGCGACATGGAGGCGGGTTCCAAAAGGCCTAAATGAGTGCAAGGCAAATATCGAAGCAGAAAAGTGGTATTCTCTCCCTTCATTCATGAATTCTCTCACGTCCTTTAAATATCAAGATAATACTATTGTGTTGGACTGGCATCTATAGAATTTGAGGTTATCGTGCTCCCTCATACGGAAGGGTTTGTGTCAATACCATTTCAATTGCAGCCAATTTCAAACGCCAATCTGTTAAAAAAAAGGCCTATTGAAAATGTGTCTGATTATCATTTTCAAAATGGGGATTTGTCATGAATTTAATTAAAATTGATTTATTAAATTGTTAATATGTTGACAAATTCTGATTAATCAAAAAAGCATCAACTTGAACATTTTGGAAATATAAATGTGGGTTACTTGGAATAAACTGCACAGTAAGTGTGCGTAATTGTCACAATAGACTGGATTAAAATGTCAGTTTACCGTGTCCGTTTATATTTGCAAGTGCTACTTCACTTGCTATTTCTCCACTACTTTTGGTTTATCTCAGTAGCCAGTTCTAAAAACAGCCAACATTGGGACTGGCACACCGGCGAGAGACAAAAACTTGATACATCAACGACCTCTTGTGGTGAGAGGACTGCCTACAGCTCGAACAAAGTACCTCCTCGAAAAGTTTATTTTGAAGGATTGATGGTGCTCTGAGAAAATTAATATTCCGATTTACCTTGTCGTAAAATTCGACAGCTCGTGTGCGTAAAACGTTTTCGCTCTGTAGTGCTAATGGTTATTAAAATGGTCACCGCGGAGAGTCATTGATTTACATGTGTTGCTTTACAAACGACCCGAAACACCGCTCCTGTTGAGCAGTTTAAACCGATATGACATTCTCTTGCAGCCCTCAGGCAAACTTTACACCTGCTAATGACTACAAGCCTTCGCCAGTCGAAAACGTCCTCAATTAACACCTCCGCCACTCAATATTGAGTACCACAGATCTGTGAGCAATCTAGGGTTTCAAATATTCATTAAAAGGAATTCTCCACACTAATGACTTCACTATTTCACCAAAAGAAGTTCAAAATCTCAATTTACATCTAACATATTGGAGTTGTGTAAGCAAATTTATGCTTATGAATTGGATTTCAAAATCGAGAAGTTAGATAGTTCGATATCAAAACGTTAAATATTGTAACCTTTTTTTCAACATAATTATTATCAAGGCTTGAAAATACACAGGCCTGACATGAAATAATGTATCCATAGTCCATATAGGCCTACCACATAATAACAACCTGACATCTGACGATGGCGAACATTGAAAATGTGTCTATAGGGGATATTGAATGGAATCCACATTTAAATCAAGTCCGTCAGAGAAAGAGTACATTTCATTTAGTTGAAGACAAAATAAATGAATAGCCATAGAAACGCAGTTCTACACTTGCTATCCAGCTCATAGATAAAAAAAATATTGATTTGCCTCGACGTTAATCAATTGATAGCAGACATCACCCCGCGCATTTCAGTGAAAAGCTGTGTTGATTGGTCCGCCATTAACAGAGCACAGGACATGTCGCTGGACCTCTGTGTTTGAGTTAAACCATCTAATTCTCAGAAACCAGTCATTTGTTTATCTGGGAAGATTCAAAAACTGATCCGCTTGTAATCGTTTTATGGAAATCGACCAGACAACGGGAAAATAAAAACTCCGGGCTCAGTAAGGACCTATGATGTGCACCTCATTTCCTAATTAAGGACAGCGGAGGGCGAGGAGGACCACCAGCAAAGCCTGCCAGTGTTCGGCCTCAGCGAGCTCCATGCCCCTCAGGCCCCAGAGCGTCACGGCTTTCAGAATCACACGGTTGAAAGTATTTGAAGTACATTTGTGAATGTTCAAGTGTGCAGAGTCATCTGCAACGAGCATGCAAACAATAGTAGCCATATCTGATAAGGTCCTGTTCAGAAATAAACTTCATTTTAATTTGATCAACTTGTCATGCATCATCAATAGATGCAGCAATTGAGTGGCAAATAAAAAAGCCTATTTTATAAAAATGTCTTCAATATAGTATATCATCCAAGACACACGCAGATATTTTCTGTGAAATATCCAACTAAAGCCTCGTTCGATAACCTGCCCTAGCACCAACAAAAGCCTTCTCATCAACAATTGGCCAAGAGCTCCCATTCATTGGCCAACCAAGCCTGTTTTTTTATAGTCCAATGTATACAAAAATCTTTTTTTAATCAAATGTATTGGGTAAAAGCATATTCCCCAGATGGTGAATTCAGGCTAAAACACTATAGCCTCCACTAATACTTTTGCAACCGTTCATGTATAATCTCTATTTCAGTGATTATCTGAATCTGGTTAATGAGCAGTAAATAAACAATATCGAAATGGCAGAAAGCCCCGCTATCGCATATCCGCACAATATGATAAGGGTGTAGATATACTAAATAGTATATAATGAACAACGATATTTGCGCAGGGCTTTAGGCTAATTAAAATTCATTCTACTTCGGTCTAATTGACACAAAAGCTGCATTAATTCCCCCATTGAAAGGCGACGCAGTTCCCTATGCAAGCTTAGCGTAACTGACTGAATAAAGCTTTTGGTCAGAGAAATTGAATTCAGGACGGACAATGTGCTGGAGCAGTGCTGCAAGGCGCATGAAAAACATAATATCCCCACTGAAATAAATATATTAGACGTGTCCGTTTATGCGTTTATCATTTTAAATAAAGACTTTTGGCTGATTTAAACCCCCTAAACTGAATAGAGAGGTGTATCTGTGGTATTTAACTAGCCTTATCAATATACCTGTAAATAAATCATTGTGGTGGTTTTAGTTGCTGGGTTTGTTGCTTGGCATACAATGAAAGTGAAAAGAAATGTGTTATAAATCTGAAACTGATCCGCCAGTTCTCTATTTAATCCATAAGGGAAAACTCTACATTTGGCCTGCGAAAATATGGATATTCCCTCAAACGGACTATAAACCATTGCATTAGATGTCCATTTAAACCCCACGGCCTCTGGAATCAATAACTTTTTTGTTTCAGCTCAGTGACTGCGGACAAGGCCTTTGAGAAACAGTAATTAATAAAGAATGGGTTTTCAATTACAACCACAATAGAGACTGTCTCATTAAGATTTGCATGATTTTTTGGACCAGGAATGCAAATGAAGATGCAATTAACGTACGGTCTGCTGTTCCCATTGTGCCAGTGTGAACGGCTGAGTCCTAAAATAATATGCATGGGTCACTTCAAGGAAGGGCAGGACAGTGGGATTATTACCCTCGTTTATTGTAAAAGTCATAACATTTGTACGAAGTCATGCTCCTGTAGATGTTTAATGTTATTAACCGCATGCGTTGCTGCATATAGGCTATATTTTCATGTGTTTAATGTCTGGATGTAATGCAGGGTCATTTTAGCTTCTAATCACATTTCACCAGAGATTACATAATGTACTAATTGCATTGACAAAATTACCACAACTTTGAATCCTTCAAATTAAAGATTTTTGCAAAGTTAAATAACCAGGATACATACTCCGTATGTCTATGAATAAAACTAAAGGGCGTACATTATTGTTAATTAATTTATAACGGAATGTTAATTTACATTTAGCCGGCTTAGTATTCCTATTTCCATATTTTTGTACAGTATGTTTTCAGTCTGCTGTCTATAGACCGTTTACAAATGTCATAATGTGCCATGCATAATAGTCGATGGAACACCAAAGGTTATCACGAACTGTGTGCCAGTGTCAGACAATATTCCTCAATTGTGCGTATCATTATTATTTATTTTTTTACTAACGAGCAACAGCATCACTGCAGCAGACGGGAATTACTGGCTGTTTATTAATCCTAACGATATCACACCAGTTTGCATCATGTGCGCGGCAACTCCTACGTCACTGTTGTAGCCAAGCATATCAAGTAGTAGCCGACAGTGAGCAGCCGTGATTCATTTGTCCACGGTTCATTTGGCTGGCATCTTTAAGGATTTATCTGTCACATTAGCAACATTTCGAAAAACAGTCTATGTCAAGGATTGTATGCCATCTATAAATACATATTTGGGAAATATGTGAGGGTCAATTTCCAAAAGAAACAAAAGACTGTTCTCTCTCTCTCTAAAACAATATAATGCCCAGATTTTGTTAACACATTGCAGAGAACAGACAGATCTAACAACTCCTCAAGATTTGGTAATTCCATAGGCTAAAGATGCAAGAGATGCCTGTATGTATAGCATCACTGCTCCCAATGCATCACATAGTGGGTGTAAAGGAGGGCTGGGGGAAGTGGTTTTCATGAACCAGAGGATGAGAGGCAGTGTGTGACTGTTAGAGCATCATGTCATTGAAAGCCATGTCCATGACCCAGTCAGTCATTCGATGGAGGGACTGTCCGTCACACCTTCAAAAATAAACAAAACCAACACTTAGAACATTACTAACTTCCCCTTTTCACAGGGGGCCAATGACCTTTAGTGGTGTTTCATATGTCTGTTGGAGCTAATGGAGAGAGGTGCATTTTTTTTTTCACTGCTGCAGAAAAGTCACTTGTTGTGTTTTCATTGCACCGGTGAGGCTCAGCTCTGAGGCATTATGCCTACGCTCACCACCACCACCCAAATTGCACCTTGGGTAGTGCGTACGGCCCAGTACATCACTGGGTCCAAGCTTCCTGCCATCCAGGACCTCTAGAGGAAAGGAAGACTCCAGCCACCCTAGTCATAGACTGTTCTCTTCTACCGCACGGCAAGTGGTACTGGAGCGTCAAATCTAAGTCCAAGAGGCTTCTTAACAGCTTCTGCCCCCGAGCCATAAGCCTGCTGAACAGCTAATCAAATGGCTACCTGGACAATTTGCAATGACCCACCCCCCCCCTTTTTTTATTTTATAGTCACTTTACCCCTACCTACATGAACATATTACCCAAATTACCTCGACTAACCTGTACCCCCTGTATATAGCCTCGTTATTGTTATTTTATTGTTGCCCTTTTATTTTTTACTTTAGTTTATTTAGTAAATATTTTTCTTAACTGCGCATGTGACAAATAAAATGTGATTTGATTTTGTTGGACGCTCTGGAATGTAACCATCTCAATTGAGTCGGGACGCAAAGACAACATGCAACATGTTATGTCCCTCCTGTAGCTGTCTGTGAGGAATGCCTGAAATGGAGGCTTGTTTTTTTCCCAGCAGCCCAAGCATGTCGTTGCTCATTATGTTCCAGTGTGAGCAGGGCCGGGCCATGGCTGCTGACACACACAGACCCTGGTGTAATCTCTTTAACCCACCACTGTCATCAGCAGACAAGGCGTGACCACCCAGCACTCTCTCTGCTCCATCTCAATTAGCCAATAGAGTGTCCTGAGGCTAGTCACTTCTGGGTTTATGTGTCTTACTTGGTGTCGTATTCGTGGCTGCATACATAAACACATTTTCTCAAGCACACCCACAGACTCACCTATGCACGTGTGAACACGCACGCACACGTGCACTGAGGAGACAGCATTCACCTTACAGACATAAGATACAGTCACCTTTGAGCTACAACTCTCAGGCCTAAATGGACTGTAGCAATAGCTTCTCCCTCTCCAGAAAAGGTTATTTCAAATGAATATCCTGAACACTAAAGTGTAATGGGTTGTTTACTTGTGTTTTAGAATAAATAACACACTTAATGTGTGACTAAGTTGAATAGACAGTTTAGGCAATCATTTAGTCACTCCTGAAGGACTCCTTAAAGGTCCAATGCAGCTGTTTTTATCTCAATATAATTTCTGGGTAACAATTAAGTACCTTACTGTTAAATGGTTAAAAAGGGTAAAAAACTCAAATGGCCTCTAAGCAAAGGGACATTTCTCAAGCAAGAATTTTGCTAGGACTGTCTGGGAGTAGTTTGTGTGGGGAGGGGGAAACTGAAAATGAGCTTTAATTGGGAAAGAGGTTTGGAACTCTCCTTCTTATTGGTCTGTTAACTAATTTACCGCATGGTGATGTCACCATAGAAGGCAAACACCATCCCACCAAAACAGGCTGAAATTTCAGGCAGTCTTTTCAAACATATCTTAAACTAAAAGGGCATTATTCTAATTTTCACAATTTCACAGCCTTATTCCAACCTCATAGTGTGGAAAATTAGGAAAATCACATTTTTGACTGCACTGGGCCTTTAAGCAAAATATGCATTTCATATAAGGGTTATTAACCAATGAAACTCAAAGTTATAATTAACATATGTCATACAAAAAGGGCACAAAAAGGGCATTAGAGAAGAAGCATTTCAATTATTTTTCCTCCCTGGAGCACATTTTAAAACAATAATTCCTTACTTTTAGTATGGATGATTTAAAAAAAACAGCCATAAGAACACATTTGGTATATGGTGCGTTAAATGAAGAATTACCCTGCATTATAAGATCACGACCATTGAAAGCTAATTTCAATTAAGTTTTAATTAAGCAGAACATTTCTATAAATATGCTCATTGCTTCTGAGCTAGTGAGTCAAGCTGGGGGTTCTAACAACCCATTGTTTTAGAATGAGGACCTATCATGACTACTTCTATGTTTGTTCAGAGCAGATTCTGTAGTTGACAATTTCCTCAATTGAAAAAAAAACCTTTAGATTATAATCTGTTGTAATCTCTGTCATCTCAATTGACCCTATGGGCAAATCATATCCAGCCATCTCCTCTCTGGATGAACTGTAGCCCTGTATCTGTGGTGGTCTATTAGTCTTGTGGATGCCTTCACTATATGTGTAATGTGGTGAATACTATGCAGTCAGTACAAAAGATGTGTGCTGAGACGGAGGGGTAAGTACAGTCAGAGCCATAGAGAGTGTATATGACTCTGGGTACGGTATGCTTAATGTCATCGTTCTAACTTAGGCTGCTGGCTTTATAAAACTATACCCTGTTTGTCTGCAGGCTGATGATGCCTTCCTGTTTAGTGATGTTGCCACCTGTAAATCACATTTTATGAACCACCTCTGTCTACTCTGCATTATCGTTTTAAAGACTCTTATTGCCTGCTTCATGGTTAATTACAGCACTCATTATTTCCCATGTATCTTTTGAGTCATTGGCATGTTCTACAGTTCTCCCAAAACAATAGAAACTTTCTCCTTTATTGTTTGGGAGAAAGTGCTGAATCGTCACTTTCTTGCTTCGCGTCATGCCCCAGCACGCGGCTGCTTTTTGTTTTAGCCATAATTGAGATACCACTAATCTAGCACCTTTTAAAAAAAAATGAAAGTCTCTTTGTCAAGCCTTCATTAGTTTAAGATAATATTGTGAGAATGCAAAATTAATTTGCAGAGTGTATCTTTAATTAATTAAATAAACCCAATGTTGTAATATGATTAATACCATGAAGTTATCTGTATTTTCCCCAAAAATAAATGTGGAATAGGAATACCTTGTGCATTAATTGCAGAAATGGAGGGTTTTACAGTAGCCAGAGCTGGCTGAGGTAATTACAAAAGGTAATTTAACAAATCTTTAAGAGAGAAACAAACAAGTATAAATTGATATATTAATCATTAGCGTCATTATGCCTAATCTGTGCATAATTTGGATGAATATGACAAATCTCTGTTGCACGCCAAGCATTTGATAATGGAGATAGTGACCATACATTTTGTCTCAGTCATGGTCTCATTAAAAAAGGGCACAATTTAATTAAGAGTTAGCCATCGCCCTCCAAATACATTAATTACCTTGAGCGTGACGAGATGATTTTGGGGGATTACTGATGATTTCATTACAGCCATTGTTCTGTGTGGAGCCCAAAGTAAGGTGTGGAAGTGGGCGTGTTGACAGGATAATGGATGGGCTGGCCTCAGAGGAGGGTGCTGCTGGTGGTCACCTTGTCTGTGGTAAGGAGGGGTGAGTTTAGCTCAATTTGAGAGGTGAAACAGGAGATTGTGCTCCCTGCTGGACCTCCAGAGGTAGCAACACATCAACTCACAACTTAACCATGGTCTATTTAAAACCTGTTGGGGCTAGGGGGCAGTATTTGCACGGCCGGATAAAAAAACGTACCCGATTTAATCTGGCTACTACTCCTGCCCAGAAACTAGAATATGCATATAATTAGTAGATTTGGATAGAAAACACTCTAAAGTTTCTAAAACTCTTTGAATGGTGTCTGTGAGTATAACAGAACTCATATGGCAGGCCAAAACCTGAGAAGATTCCATACAGGAAGTGCCCTGTCTGACAATTTGTTCTCCTTCTGTGGCATCTCTATCAAAAATACAGCATGTCTACTGTAACGTGACATTTTATAAGGCTTCCATTGGCTCTCAGAAGGCGCCAGAAAGTGGAATGACGTCTCTCCAGTCTCTGGGCGAAAAACAGCAGGAGATTTTGTGAGTGGTCAGGCTGAGAACAGTGACACTGGAGATGCGCATTCATGTGAATTCTCCATGTTTTTCTTTCTCTCTTTGAATGAATACAACGTCGCCCGGTTGGAATATTATCGCTATTTTACGAGTAAAATAGCATAAAAAATGATTTTAAACAGCGTTTGACATGCTTCGAAGTACGGTAATGGAATATTTTGAAATTTTGTGTCACGAAATGCACTCGCGCGTCACCCTTCGGATACTGACCTGAACGCACGAACAAAACGGAGGTATTTGGATATAACTATGGATTATTTCGATTCAAAACAACATTTGTTGTTGAAGTAGAAGTCCTGGGAGTGCATTCTGACGAAGAACAACAAAGGTAATCCAATTTTTCTTATATTAAATCTGAGTTTGGTAAGGGCCAAACTTGGTGGGTGTCAAATTAGCTAGCCGTGATGGCCGGGCTATCTACTCAGAATATTGCAAAATGTGCTTTCACCGAAAAGCTATTTTAAAATCTGACACCGCGATTGCATAAAGGAGTTCTGTATCTATAATTCTTAAAATAATTGTTATGTATTTTGTGAACGTTAATCGTGAGTAATTAAGTAAATTCACCGGAAGTTTGCGGTGGGTATGCTAGTTCTGAACATCACATGCTAATGTAAAAAGCTGGTTTTTGATATAAATATGAACTTGATTGAACAGAACATGCATGTATTGTATAACATAATGTCCTAGGAGTGTCATCTGATGAAGATCGTCAAAGGTTAGTGCTGCATTTAGCTGTGGTTTTGGTTTTTGTGACATATATGCTTGCTTTGAAAATGGCTGTGTGATTATTTTTGGCAGGGTACTCTCCTGACATAATCTAATGTTTTGCTTTCGCTGTAAAGCCTTTTTGAAATCGGACAGTGTGGTTAGATTAACGAGAGTCTTGTGTTTAAAATGGTGTAAAATAGTCATATGTTTGAGAAATTGAAGTTATAGCATTTATGAGGCATTTGTATTTCGCGCCACGCGATTCCACTGGCTGTTGTGACCTTGCCCAGGGAGGTTAAGCAATAAAGCCAGAGGCGTTGTGGTATATGGCCAACATACCGCCGCTAAGGACTGTTCTTATGCACGATGCAACGCAGAGTGACTGGATGGAGCCCTTAGCTGTGCTATATTGGCCATATACCACAAACCCCCAAGGTGCCTTATTGCTACTATAAACTAGTTACCAACATAAGTAGAACAGTAAACAAGTAATTTTGCGTCATACTGTGATATATTTAAACAATAATGCTCGAGGGCTTGTGGTATATGGCCAATATACCACGGCTAAGGGCTGTTCTTAGGCACGACACAATGTGGAGTGCCTGGATACAGCCCTTAGCCATGCAGTGCATTTGCCCAACAGTGCATTCGGAAACTATTCAGACTCCTTCACTTTTTCCATATTTTGTTAGATTATAGTCTTCTAAAATTTGAAATATTTTTTTTCCCTCATCAATGTATGCACAATACCCCATAATGACAAAGCAAAAACATTTTTTTTTTTAATCTTTTGCAAATGTATTAAAAATAAAAAACTGAAATGTGACATTTACATAAGTATTCAGACCCTTTACTCAGTACTTTGTAAGAAGCTACAAGCTTGGTACACCTGTATTTGGGGAGTTTCTCCCATTCTTCTCTGCAGATCTTCTCAAGCTCTTTCAGGTTGGATGGGGAGCGTTGCTGCACAGCTATTTTCAGGTCTCTTCAGAGACGTTCGATCGTGGTTCAAGTCCGGGCTCTGGCTGGGCCACTCAAGGACATTCAGAGACTTGTCCCAAAGCCACTCCTGCGTTGTCTTGGCTGTGTGCTTAGGGTTGTTGTACTGTTGGAAAGTGAACCTGAGGTCTGAGGTCCTGAGTGCTCTAGAGCAGGTTTTCATCAAGGATCTCTCTGTACTTTCATCTTTGCCATCTATCCTGACTGGTCTCCCAGTCCTTGCCGCTGAAAAACATCCCCACAGCATGATGCTGCCACCACCATCGTAGGGATGGTGCCAGGTTTCCTCCATACGTGACGCTTGTCATTCAGGTAAAATAGTTAAATCTTGGTTTTATCAGACCAGAGAATCTTGTTTCTCATGGTCTGAGAGTCTTTAGGTGCCTTTTGGCAAACTCCAAGCAGGCTGTCATGTGTCGTTTACTGAAGAGTGGCTTCCATCTGGCCACTCTACCATAAAGGCTGCAGACATGGTTGTCTTTCTGGAAGGTTCTACCATCTCCACAGAGGAACTCTAGAGCTATGTCAGAGTGACCATTGGGTTCTTGGTCATCTCTCCTGATTGCTCAGTTTGGCTAGGCGGCCAGCTCTAAGAGACTTGGTGGTTCCAAACCTCTTCAATTTAAGAATGATGGAGGCCACTGTGTTCTTGGGGACCTTCAATGCTGCAGAAATGTTTTAGTACTCTTCCCCAGATCTGTGCCTCGACACAATCCTGCCTCTGAGCTCTACGGACAATTCCTTCGACCATCTTGGCTTGGTTTTTGCTTTGACATGCACTGTCAACTGTGGAACCTTATATAGACAGGTGTGGGCCTATCCAAATCATGTCCAATCAATTGAATTTACCACCGATGGACTTCAATCAAGTTGTAGAAACATCTCAAGGATGATCAACTTAACAGGATGCACCTGATCGCAATTTCTAATCTCATAGCAAAGGGTCTGAATACTTAAGTAAATCAGGTAATAATTTTTACAATTTTCATAAATTTGCAAAAATGTCAAAAAACCTGTTTTCACTTTGTCATAATGGTATACCGTGTGTAGATTAGTGAGGATTTTCATTTATTTAATCCATTTCAGAATAAGGCTGTAGTGTAACAAAATGTGGAAAAAGTCAAGGGGTCTGAATACTTTCCTAAGGCGCTGTATATAACAAAACCCAAGGTGCCTTATTGCTATTATAAACTGGTTACCAATGTAATTAGAACGGTAAAAATAAATGTTTTGTCATACCTGTGGTATATGGTCTAATATACAATGGCTGTCAGCCAGTCAGCATTCAGGGCTCGAACCACCCAGTTTATCATGTCTGATATACCACGGCTTTAAGCCAATCAGCATCTAGGACCCAAACTACAGAGTTTATAAAAACATTTAGCAACATGTACAATACAAGCAATAGCACATGAATGTGTGCATAGTCTACACCACAGGAGGTTGGTGGCATCTTAATTGGGGAGCACGGGCTCGTGTTAATGGCTGGAGTGGAACAGGTGGACTGGTATCAAATACATCAAACATGGTTTCCATGTGTATGATGCCATTCCATTCGCGCCGTTCCAGATATTATTATGAGCTGTCCTTCCCTCAGCAGCCTCCTGTTGTCTACATAATCTTTTCTGCATATCTGGAATGAGGACAAATGTTTTTGGGAGAGGTCAACATGGAACCTATATTAGAAAATACAGCTACCCCCTTCAAATAGACACTTCCCACCACATTGTTTTTAACATTTTAGTCATTTAGCAGACGCTCTTATCCAGAGCGACTTACAGTAGTGAATGCATACATTTCATACATTTTTTCCCCGTACTGGTCCCCCATGGGAATCGAACCCACAACCCTGGCGTTGCAAACACCATGCTCTACCAACTGAGCCACACTGGACCACACAAGCATTAAATCAGAACTGACACCATTCTGGAAAATAAACAGACAGTATGGCATCACACTTACAGGACATTAGGTTCTGAACATTACTGACCGAGGGCAATATGCTTTTAGCAGTACTAACAATATAGGAATAGACTTAATAATCTATCTATGGTCCAGTCATGGAAGCTTTAATACTGATGGTTTGTCATGGTGCAGGTTGTGGCCTGTGTAAACACTACGTTCAGAGAGCCAGTGTCTTTCACTTGTACAGGGGATCATTTTTTGACATTTCTTTTCTTTAACCTTTATTTAACGAGGCAAGTCAGTTAAGAAGAAATTCTTATTTACAATGACGGCCTACCCCGGCCAAACCCTAACCCGGACGATGCTGGGCCAATTGTGCGCCACCCTATGGGACTCCCAATCACGGCCGGTTGTGATACAGCCTGGAATCAAACCAGGGTCTGTAGTGACGCCTCTAGAACTGCGATGCAGTGCCTTAGACCGCTGCGCCACTCGGGAGCCCCAAAATGAAATGAAGAGGATCTGTCAGAATGACACATACAGTTGATTTCGGAAGTTTACATACACTTAGGTTGGAGTCATTAAAACTCGTTTTTCAACCACTCCACACATTTATTGTTAACAAACTATAGTTTTGGCAAGTCGGTTAGGACATCTACTTTGTGCATGACACAATACATTTTTCCAACAATTGTTTACAGACAGATTATTTCACTTATAATTCACTGTATCACAATTCCAGTGGGTCAGAAGTTTAAATACACTAAGTTGACTGTGCCTTTAAACAGCTTGGAAAATTCCAGAAAATGATGTCATGGCTTTAGAAGCTTCTGATAGGCTAATTGACATCATTAGAGTCAATTGGAGGTGTACCTGTGGATGTATTTCAAGGCCTACCTTCACACTCAGTGCCTCTTCACTTGACATCATGTGAAAATCAAAACAAATCAGCCAAGACCTCAGAAAAAAAATTGTAGACCTCCACAAGTCTGATTCATCCTTGGGAGCAATTTCCAAACGCCTGAAGGTACCACGTTCATCAGTACAAACAATAGGAAGCAAGTATAAACACCATGGGACCACGCAGCCGTCATACCGCTCAAGAAGGAGAAGAATTCTGTCTCCTAGTGATGAACGTACTTTGGTGCGAAAAGTGCAAATCAATCCCAGAACAACAGAAAAGGACCTTGTGAAGATGCTGGAGGAAACAAGTACAAAAGTATCTATATCCACAGTAAAACGAGTACTATATCGACATAACCTGAAAGACCGCTCAGCAAGGAAGAAGCCACTGGTCCAAAACCGCCATAAAAAAGCCAGACTACGGTTTGCAACTGCACATGGGGACCAAGATCGTACTTTTTGGAGAAATGTCCTCTGGTCTGATGAAACAAAAATAGAACTGTTTGGCCATAATGACCATCGTTATGTTTGCAGGAAAAAGGGGGAGGCTTCCAAGTCGAAGAACACCATCCCAACCGTGAAGCACGGGGTGGCAGCATCATGTTGTGGGGTGCTTTGCTGCTGGAGGGACTGGTGCACTTCACAAAATAGATGGCATCATGAGGGAGGAAAATTATGTGGATATATTGAAGTAACATCTCAAGACATCAGTCAGGAAGTTAAAGCTTGGTCGCAAATGGGTCTTCCAAATGGACAATGACCCCAAGCATACTTCAAAAGTTGTGGCAAAATGGCTTAAGGACAACAAAGTCAAGGTATTGGAGTGGCCATCACAAAGCCCTGACCTCAGCCCTATAGAAGATTTGTGGGCAGAACTGAAAGTGTGTGTGCGAGCAAGGAGGCCTACAAACCTGACTCAGTTACACCAGGTCTGTCAGGAGTAATGGCCAAAATTCACCCAACTTATTGTGGGAAGTTTGTGGAAGGCTTCCTGAAACGTTTGACCCAAGTTAAACAATTTAAAGGCAATGCTACCAAATACTAATTGAGTGTATGTAAACTTCTGACCCACTGGGAATGTGATGAATGAAATAAAAGCTGAATAAATCATTCTCTACTCTTATTCTGACATTTCACATTCTTAAAATAAAGTGGTGATCCTAACTGACCTAAAACAGGGAATTTTTACTAGGATTAAATGTCAGGAATTGTGAAAAACTGAGTTTAAATGTATTTGGCTAAGGTGTATGCAAACTTCTGACTTCAACTGTACTTTGTGCATACGGTGCTGACTTGAATCATAGTGCCCGCACGTAAGTGTCCCACAACAGGGGTGAGATGAGGGCAGCTCAATGCCCCGGAGACTGACATGTCAATGGCAGATACAAGCTGCTGCTCCAGTGGAGAGGAGATGTCTCACAGACTCACTGCACTCCTCACTGACAGCAACACTGGAGCGCTCTCACTTTTATATTTTCTTTCACTCACTCACTCACTCACTCACTCACTCACTCACTCACTCACTCACCTCACTCAAAACACGGACGCATGTGCTTGTACAAACACATGATCAGCAGCATGAACGCACAAAGATATTCAGGCGTATGAAGGGAAGAGTGAATCATGCCATGCATTACATAAACTGTTACGAGGGTTGTCTTTGGAGTTGTTTTGAACTTCGATTTAGAGTCCTCTAAAAGCGGTACCGATTGAATCCATGTGAGCTAGGCTAACGTAATTTGTGTATGAATACAATGCAGTACATTACAGTCAGCAAGCTGTATTGTGTCTGTCAAACCTTTGTATTTATTAGGAATATCACCAACTGGCTATTAGTTTGAGCTCTGATCTAAAGCAACACACTTGCTCTGAAGGTCATACTTATCACATTACCTCTTCTGTTGTCCGTGTCCACCATGTGACTTGAATTTTTGCCCGACAATTTTTACTAACTTTGTCACTCAATAGGCACACAATACACAATGATGGCATCAGGACCAACAGATAATACCTTTACAGAGAATTAGATATCTGTAGTCAGCTGATATTTTTGCCAGACAGGACGTGACAATGTTTCCATGATTTATCGTACAATAAATGCATTCCTACTCGATGAATTTGCAAATAAAAACATTGTGAATCATGAAGGCCAAAAACGTGTTGCCCTTAGCTTTTCTGCCACCTCGGAACTGCATAGAACTATAGAGAACCGAACTCAGAGAACAGAACGGAGCGACACACACCAGCTCTCTCTACACCACCCTCCCACTTCCCTCCCTCACAACTCCCAACCACTACTAGCTCACGCACAAACACTCACCCAGCTCTGACTGACCCCCGGGGCTCCTGCTCTCCGATCCCTGTGTGAGGTGTCACACCTTCGGGGGCTCCCAGACGACAGGGCCAGAGGCAGGGGGAGGGGAACCTGGGATGAGGATGGGTTCGCGGAGAGGACTGACGAGGGGGTGGCTTTCCCAGCCCCATGCAGACCCCAGCGGCTGGGCTGAGACAGGGACTAGAGGGACGGCTGCTCCTGCCTCCCTGATCCTGCCTGCAGCAGAGAGAGAGAGAGAGAGAGAGAGAGCCAGGCAGGCGCCAGTGGTGTTGCGGTGCATGCCGCAGCCAAGCCCTCCCTGCTCTGGGACCCATCTCATTCAGCCAAGATTGCTTCATACAAAAGTTGACAATACACCAGTGAAAGCCATTGTTGATATTCAACATTTTTTAAATAGCTGAGCAGAATAGACAACATGGCAGGCCGTAAAACTTGGAAAGGGAAACTGACCTGGAGCTTCCCGGTTTGAAAAGGGCTGCCTTGGAACGGGAGAAAGGAGAGGGTTTCTGTGGGAAAAGGGAGTGCTGGTGTGAAAAGAGCACGAAAACAAAATGTCTCCTATCCCAGGAGAAAGGACTACAATGCTCGTTGTGTGGCTGTGAAAGGACAATACCCTCACTGGGTCAAAAGCATGTTAGTATTCAACAGATTGTATTAAGAAAAACAATGTAATCCAGTGCTATTAGATCCACTGTAATACTGGATATTGCATTTCTGGATTTCTAAGACGTACTCATGTCATCTGAGCAGGTTAACTAAGTACAAATACATTTGCGATCATTTGAGTTCAAACTATAAAACCCTTTGGGGTCAGAAACGGTATTTACAGCAATACCATTAGAAGCTGATCTAGCCCTAATGTCCATAGAGATAGTGACAGTGAGGGCCATCCATCCACTTCTAGGATGTTGTTCTGATGATCCTCCGTGACACGTGCTGACAGCTAATGATGTTCTGTTTCCAGTCTTTGTCACCGTGACAACCCTGCAGATTGATATAGACATTTAAGAAGCCTTTAACCTCCCATCTGTCAGAGCATGAGTGCCCAATGAGACTTTAGACTAACATGCTAGCAATCGATAAGGCAGTCAGTTAAATGCTTGATTGTGTGTTTCTGTGTGTATGTCTGTGTTGGTGTGTGTGTGTGTGCGTGTGTGTGCGTGTATGTGTGTCTGTGTTTGTGTGTGTGTCTGACTGTGTGGGTGTGTGTGTGTGTGCATGCGTGTGTGTGTCTGTGTTTGGGTGTGTGTGTCTGTGTTTGGGTGTGTGTGTCTGACTGTGTGTGTGTGTGTCTGAGTGTGTGTGTGTGTGTGTGTGTGTGTGTGCGTGTGTGTGTCTGTGTTTGGGTGTGTGTGTCTGACTGTGTGTGTGTGTGTGAAGAGAGGTAGGCTGTGTGTGTGTGTTGGGGGTGAGGGGAGGCTCGTAGCCTTGAGCCACGTCCCAGTGTTAAGTTTCATCTTCCCTGTATCTCTAGGTTGGAGTGGAGTGCGAGAGGAGGACATTCAAAGCTCCCAGTCTACCTGGGATTAATGAAGATTAATCCCAGGTAGACTGGGCACTTTGAGATTTATTTTAAATTGCAAAACCCTTACGCACCACTGCACTTTGTATACCAGGTTTGGCTGGCCTTCTTAAGTCACTCGTAGGCTCAGTCACTGGTATACTTTTATTTACAAAGCCATTTTGGGTTTACTACCTTTTTATTTGGGCATTTTTATTGTTCAGAAATGTGGTGGGTACTCTCTTCGTTCGCGGGACTTTATCCTGCTAACTGTTCCAAATGTCCGAACTGAATTTGGTAAAAGGGCTTTTATGTACTCTGCGCCATCGTCTTGGAATGCCTTACAAAATACTTTTAAACTGGAAGAACTTGTCCCGATTGGTATTTTTAAATCACTGATGAATGATCTTGAGACTGATTCCCTGACATGTCAATGTTTTTAATTAGCTGTTTTTGATTTTGTTATATTCTTTGTTAATTCTATGGTTTTTACTAGATTAATTGTAGTTTTTCATGTTGTTTGTCTGTAATTTTTGTAATGACTTTGCGCTGCCCATCTTGGCCAGGACGCTCTTGAAAAAGAGATTTTAAATCTCAATGAGCCCTTCCTGGTTAAATAAAGGTTAAATAAATAAATAAAAATAACCCTAAAGGAAACCCCTTTACTTCCTGTGACCCCTCCCTTTCCCTGTGTGCTTTATACAACCAGTACAACACAAACCTACTACATGGCCACAAGTATGTGGACACCCCTTCAAATTAGTGGATTTGGCTATTTCAGCCACACCCGTTGCTGACAGGTGTATAAAATCAAGCACACCGCCATGCAACCTCCATAGACAAACATTGGCAGTAGAATGGCCTTAGTGAAGAGCTCAGTGACTGTCAACGTGGCACCGTCATAGGATGCCACCTTTCCAACAAGTCAGTTCGTCAAATTTCTGCCTTGCTAGAGCTGCCTCGGTCAACTGTAAATCCCGTTATTGTGAAGTGGAAACGTCTAGGAGCAACAACGGCTTAGCCGCGAAGTGGTAGGCCGCACAAGCTCAGAGAACAGGACCGCCAAGTACTGAAGCGCGTAGCGTCTGTCCTCGGTTACAACACTCACTACCGAGTTTCATACTGCCTCTGGAAACTTCAGCACAAGAACTGTTCATCGGGAGCTTCGTGAAATGGTTTTCTATGGCAGAGCAGCCACACACAAGCCTAATATCAACATGCACAATGCCAAGTGTCGGCTGTAGTAGTGTAAAGCTCGCCGCCATTGGACTCTGGAGCAGTGGAAACGCGTTCTCTAGAGTGATGAATCACACTTCACTATCTGGCAGTCCGACAGCGAATCTGGGTTTGGCGGATGACAGGAGAGCTCTACCTGCCCCAATGGATAGTGCCAACGGCAAAGTTTGGTGAAGGAGAAATAATAGTCTAGGG
Organism: Salmo trutta; assembly: GCF_901001165.1. Classification (NCBI taxonomy): domain Eukaryota; kingdom Metazoa; phylum Chordata; class Actinopteri; order Salmoniformes; family Salmonidae; genus Salmo; species Salmo trutta. Next base: position 31,180,074 of record NC_042959.1, on the reverse strand, counting down.
CTGTCTTTCATGGTTCGGGCTAGGCCTTAGTTCCAGTGGAGGGAAATCTTAGCATACAATGACATTCTCGAGGATTCTGTACTTCCAACTTTGTGGCAACAGTTTGGGGAAGGCCCTTTCCTGTTTCAGCATGACAATGTTCCCATGCACAAAGCGATGTCCATACAAAATTGGTCTGTCAAGATCGGTGTGGAAGAAATTGACTTGCCTGCACAGAGCCCTGATCTCAACCCCATCGAACACCTTTGAGATGAATAGGAACGCTGACAGTGAGCCAGGCTTAATCGCCCAACATCAGTGCCCAACCTCACTAATGCTCTTGTGGCTGAATGGAAGAAAGTCCCTGCAGCATTGTTTCAACATCTAGTGGAAAGCGTTCCCAGAAGAGTGGAGGCTGTTATAGCAGCAAAGGGGATACCAACTCCATATTAATGCCCATGATTTTGGAATGAGATGTTTGGAATAAAATGTTTTTACTCCCCCCCTACATAGCCCCCAATGCAATACACTGAATATGAAATACAGGTGTCCACATACTTTTGGCTATGTAGTGTATATATGTATATAGTGTGTGTGTGTGTGTGTGTGTGTACTGAGGGGGCTTTATCAACAACACGGAACAGGACCAGTCGTGGCCCATTGATATTAGAGAGGGTGATGTGGAGATGTATAATTATATTGATCAGGGAGAAATTACAGCTCTTAGAGGAGAGGCTGGGCCCATATAATCTTACAGGTGTGTCAGCGCCCAGCCGGTAGAGCGAGAGCGAGAGCGAGAGCGAGAGAGAGAGAGAGAGAGAGAGAGCAAGCAAGGCAAACAACCTGCGGTGTCTTTACTGGAAGTTCCACATCAGTGACACCATCACATACTATTAGATGCCATAAAGCGCTCATTTTACTCTAGCATTACACCCCTTCCCCGCATCCCCACTGCCGCCCTCCCGCCTCCCCACTGCCCCCCTCCCTCTCCTGCTGGGCTGGATGGCGAAGCCTGGTGGGAAAACGACATTCAATCCGCCGCCGCCTCATTCAGGCCAAATTGGCAAATGACAGCTCTCCGCCTCTAGGATTTAGGGAAGTGAAAGGTACCACCGCCACCGTCCGCCTGAGCCATGGGGAACAGGGGAGCTGATGGTGGGGGCGGTACGTTCGAGGGGTGAGGCGGGGGGGCTGGAACTCTCCTGTCTCTTCCCCATGTCTGTTCCCTAGTTCTGGTGTGCAGGTAGAGAGAAAAGAAAAGGGGACCAGAATGCCTGCTCATCAGATCTTCCCTGTGACCGGAGGTAAAAAGCTTACACACCAACCAGCCCCACTATCTGAGCTTATACACTGCTGATAGCAAAGCCCTTGGCCTTACAGCAGACCAGAGCAGGGAGAGGGCAGAGAGAGTTATTCTTAAAATAAACACACGCTTACACAGCACAGACCTGTGTGGCCAGCTTTTCTTAAGGACGGGAAAAATGAGCCCTTTCGTGGCTGTAGTTTGGAGGGGATATGAGTTCCTGGGTATTTAAAACAAAATCTTATCCCTCAGCTAACCATGAAGACAAGAAGGCAGGCATATGTAAGAAAGCGTAGCACACGCGTACTTTGCACACACACACACACCAAACACACGTGCTAACAAAAGGAGGCCTTTTTCTTCACATTGGAGCATTTTGCTGTGACACACAGAGACAGAGCCAGAACATATTGTGTTGGACACTGACTGTCCCCTGTCTGAATGGTACTCTTACTGCTAATGAAGTGCTAATGGCAGTCCCCCTGCAGAGAATACTAATTAATGTTGCTGGGTGAGTACTGAATGTACTCCACTACTCCACCATGTCCTAATGAGCAGAGGCAGGAGGCAGGTTTGTCTCCACCATGTTCCAAGTGGTTAAAGAAGGAGGTCCATGTTAGGGTTTGGGGAGTGCTGGGTAAAGATGGGGGGGTTCCTGTCCCCCTTGCTCCTAACAGAACCCCCCCCCCCCCCCAAACTGGAGAGGACTGTAGGTGTCGAGGGGGCCAGCACAGTGGAGCCTCAGTCAACAACATGGATATGTAACGGTGACGACGCTGCTGTATCTGATGGGAAAATATAGGACAAGGCCGGTCTTTAGATAATGAACGCAGCAACATACAGCTCTGTAGCTCTGTAACGTCACAAAGACATCCGCCTCGCACAAGATAGTAAATCGCTACACTTCACCTATTACAATATTGCTTTTCTCAAGGACATTTGGATTTGTAAAGGTCCAAAACCTTTTCCTTATGCGTTAAATAAAAGCAAGCACAACCTTATCGCCTCGTAAAGAAATACCTTGACACCTTGTGAACAAACTGGAAACGTGTGCATTTTTAAACAATGTTCATGCACCTTCAAAATAAATATATTGTACATTGCATTTATTCTAAACCAATGAAATTGCTTCTTGGAAATGACTGACATCTCATAGAAAAGGACTTCAGTGTGATATAGTTTCTACCTTTCAAAGCATATACACACCAGGGAAAAATAAATATATACATAACATATTTGGAGGCAGACAGCGTGTAGGGGAATCAAATTCAAAGTGTTAAAGAATGAGTGAGTGTGTGTAAACATAGATTGGGGACGGTATTGGAATTACCTGAGTGAGATAATGGCAGGGCATTAAATTAACTTTCATTCATTAAATGCAACACATTTAGGTAATCTTGTCCCCCAAAAACACACCAATGGCGTGAAAGGCCTCCCTCTCGCTATCAGGAACCTGTGGTCCCCCACACTGATGCAGCTGGCAAGGCGCTACCGTCGACTGTCGAAACGCAGCACCAGATCTAGTTATAAAATAATTGAATTTTCATATCAGAGGGGACCAGAGTCCCAGCAGACAATAGGAGTGCTGAGTCCTCTCTGATATTGGCTCAGGCCCTTTGCCACGCACATGAAATCAGTATGTTAATGTTCCGGGATTTTCTTTTTTTAAGGGCACTTGTGCTCTCTGCAATGTACTACGGATGCGGTTTCAAAAAATTGCAACTATTGATAAGTAGGCTGCCAGCAACCCCTGGACCCCCCCCCCCCCCCCCCCCCGTGTAACTACCCACCTTCTCTCAACCAAGCAAGACTCCAGACATCCTCGTACCCCCACCCTACACCATTATTAAAATTGTAATTTATTTTTCTAAATCAGAATGACAGCTTGCTTTCTTTTCACTGCAGCAAGTGGTGAATCATGGAGCTTTAATTACTTTCGTAACTTTGCTGACCCTGTGAGAGCGCAACTCCAGTGGAAAAAAGGGGCCCTCCAACAAAGGCCTTCCACAGCCACAGACACCTATGTTAATTTAAAATGTGAGAATTTATCAAACTCTGGATTTTATACGATTTGTTAACATTTCACCTCCTACCTTTCTTACACTCCCTACAACTTCCCTACTTGCAGCTTCCCTGTGACCCCAATCTTATGACCCACCTCCTGAAGGGAATGGGTGCACACAGGAGAACTAAATAAACTCACTGCGATAGTGTGAGTGAGAGAGAGAGAGAGAGAGAGAGAGAGAGAGAGAGAGAGTCCACGTGTCTGCGTGCGTGTGTTTGCCCTCTTGTGTGTTTAAGTGCATGCCTGTGTGGGTAAAGGCAACAGAGTGCATCCAGAGGCCAGGAGCTGGCCAGAGGTCA